>NW_019154095.1:36575318-36578659 GCF_002288905.1 Enhydra lutris kenyoni
TTGAAGTCTGGAATTGTGATGCCACCAACTTTGGCTTTCTTTTTCAATATTCCTTTGGCTATTCGAGGTCTTTTCTGGTTCCATATAAATTTTAGGATTATTTGTTCCATTTCTTTGAAAAAAATGGATGGTACTTTGATAGGAATCGCATTAAATGTGTAGATTGCTTTAGGTAGCATAGACATTTTCACAATATTTATTCTTCCAATCCAGGAGCATGGAACATTTTTCCATTTCTTTGTGTCTTCCTCAATTTCTTTCATGAGTACTTTATAGTTTTCTGTGTATAGATTCTTAGTCTCTTTGGTTAGGTTTATTCCTAGGTATCTTACAGATTTGGGTGCCATTGTAAATGGGATTGACTCCTTAATTTCTCTTTCTTCTGTCTTGTTGTTGGTGTAGAGAAATGCAACGGGTTTCTGTGCATTGACTTTATATCCTGACACTTTACTGAATTCCTGTACAAGTTCTAGCAGTTTTGGAGTGGAGTCTTTTGGGTTTTCCACATATAGTATCATATCATCTGCAAGAGTGATAGTTTGACTTCTTCTTTGCCGATTTGGATGCCTTTAATTTCCTTTTGTTGTCTGATTGCTGAGGCTAGGACTTCTAGTACTATGTTGAATAGCAGTGGTGATAACGGACATCCCTGCCGTGTTCCTGACCTTAGCAGAAAAGCTTTCAGTTTTTCTCCATTGAGAATGATATTTGCGGTGGGTTTTTCATAGATGGCTTTGATAATATTGAGGTATGTGTCCTCTATCCCTACACTTTGAAGAGTTTTGATCAGGAAGGGATGCTGTACTTTGTCAAATGCTTTTTCGGCATCTATGGAGAGTATCATATGGTTCTTGTTCTTTCTTTTATTAATGTGTTGTATCACATTGATTGATTTGCGGATGTTGAACCAACCTTGCAGACCTGGAATAAATCCCACTTGGTCATGGTGAATAATCCTTTTAATGTACTGTTGAATCCTATTGGCTAGTATTTTGGCGAGAATTTTTGCATCTGTGTTCATCAAGGATATTGGTCCGTAGTTCTCTTTTTTGATGGGATCCTTGTCTGGTTTTGGGATCAAGGTGATGCTGGCCTCATAAAATGAGTTTGGAAGCTTTCCTTCTATTTCTATTTTTTGGAACAGTTTCAGGAGAATAGGAATTAGTTCTTCTTTAAATGTTTGGTAGAATTCCCCCGGGAAGCCGTCTGGCCCTGGGCTTTTGTTTGTTTGGAAATTTTTGATGACTGTTTTAATCTCCTTACTGGTTATGGGTCTGTTCAGGCTTTCTATTTCTTCCTGGTTCAGTTGTGGTAGTTTATATGTCTCTAGGAATGCATCCATTTCTTCCAGATTGTCAAATTTGTTGGCGTAGAGTTGCTCATAGTATGTTCTTATAACTGTCTGTATTTCTTTGGTGTTCGTTGTGATCTCTCCTCTTTCATTCATGATTTTATTTATTTGGGTCCTTCTCTTTTCTTTTTGATAAGTCTGGCCAGGGGTTTATCAATCTTATTAATTCTTTCAAAGAACCAGCTCCTAGTTTCGTTGATTTGTTCTATTGTTTTTTTGGTTTCTATTTCATTGATTTCTGCTCTGATCTTTATGATTTCTCTTCTCCTGCTGGGTTTAGGGTTTCTTTCTTGTTCTTTCTCCAGCTCCTTTAGGTGTAGGGTTAGGTTGTGTACCTGAGACCTTTCTTGTTTCTTGAGAAAGGCTTGTACCGCTATATATTTTCCTCTCAGGACTGCCTTTGTTGTGTCCCACAGACTTTGAACCATTGTGTTTTCATTATCATTTGTTTCCATGAATTTTTTCAACTCTTCTTTAATTTCCTGGTTGACCCATTCATTCTTTAGAAGGATGCTGTTTAGTCTCCATGTATTTGGGTTCTTTCCAAATTTCCTCTTGTGATTGAGTTCTAGCTTCAGTGCATTGTGGTCTGAAAATATGCAGGGAATGATCCCAATCTTTTGATACCGGTTGAGACCTGATTTAGGACCGAGAATGTGATCTATTCTGGAGAATGTTCCATGTGCACTAGAGAAGAATGTGTATTCTGTTGCTTTGGGATGAAATGTTCTGAATATATCTGTGATGTCCATCTGGTCCAGTGTGTCATTTAAGGCCTTTATTTCCTTGTTGATCTTTTGCTTGGATGATCTGTCCATTTCAGTGAGGGGCGTGTTAAAGTCCCCTACGATTATTGTATTATTGTTGATGTGTTTCTTTGATTTTGTTATTAATTGGTTTATATAGTTGGCTGCTCCCACGTTGGGGGCATAGATATTGAAAATTGTTAGATCTTCTTGTTGGACAGATCCTTTGAGTATGATATACTGTCCTTCCTCATCTCTTATTAGTCTTTGGCTTAAAGTCTAATTGATCTGATATAAGGATTGCCACTCCTGCTTTTTTCTGATGTCCATTAGCATGGTAAATTCTTTTCCACCCCCTCACTTTAAATTTGAAGGTGTCTTCGGGTTTAAAATGAGTTTCTTGTAGGCAACATATAGATGGGTTTTGTTTTTTTATCCATTCTGATACCCTGTGTCTTTTGATTGGGGCATTTAGCCCATTAACATTCAGGGTAAGTATTGAGAGATATGAATTTAGTGCCATTGTATTGCCTGTAAGGTGACTGTTACTGTATATTGTCTCTGTTCCTTTCTGATCTACTACTTTTAGGCTCTCTCTTTGCTTAGAGGACCCCTTTCAATATTTCCTGTAGAGCTGGTTTGGTGTTTGCAAATTCTTTCAGTTTTTGTTTGTCCTGGAAGCTTTTAATCTCTCCTTCTATTTTCAATGATAGCCTAGCTGGATATAGTATTCTTGGCCGCATGTTTTTCTCGTTTAGTGCTCTGAATATATCATGCCAGCTCTTTCTGGCCTGCCAGGTCTCTGTGGATAAGTCTGCTGCCAATCTAATATTTTTAACATTGTATGTTACAGACTTTTTTTCCCGGGCTGCTTTCAGGATTTTCTCTTTGTCACCAAGACTTGTAAATTTTACTATTAGGCGACGGGGTGTGGACCTATTCTTACTGATTTTGAGGGGGGTTCTCTGAACCTCCTGGATTTTGATGCTTGTTCCCTTTGCCATATTGGGGAAATTCTCTCCAATAATTCTCTCCAATATACCTTCTGCTCCCCTCTCTCTTTCTTCTTCTTCTGGAATCCCAATTATTCTAATGTTGTTTCGTCTTATGGTGTCACTTATCTCTCGAATTCTCCCCTCATGGTCCAGTAACTGTTTGTCCCTCTTTTGCTCAGCTTCTTTATTCTCTGTCATTTGGTCTTCTATATCACTAATTCTTTCTTCTGCCTCATTTATCCTAGCAGT
>NW_019154095.1:36578759-36650262 GCF_002288905.1 Enhydra lutris kenyoni
TCTCTCCAATATACCTTCTGCTCCCCTCTCTGTTTCCTCTTCTTCTGGAATCCCAATTATTCTAATGTTGTTTCGTCTTATGGTGTCACTTATCTCTCGAATTCTCCCCTCATGGTCCAGTAACTGTTTGTCCCTCTTTTGCTCAGCTTCTTTATTCTCTGTCATTTGGTCTTCTATATCACTAATTCTTTCTTCTGCCTCATTTATCCTAGCAGTGAGAGCCTCCATTTTTGATTGCACCTCATTAATGGCTTTTTAAATTTCAACTTGGTTAGATTTTAGTTCTTTTATTTCTCCAGAAAGGGCTTTTATATCTCCCGAGAGGGTTTCTCTAATATCTTCCATGCCTTTTTTGAGCCTGGCTAAAACCTTGAGAATCATCATTCTGAACTCTAGATCTGACATATTACCAATGTCTGTATTGATTAGGTCCCTAGCCTTTGGTACTGCCTCTTGTTCTTTTTTTTGTGGTGAATTTTTCTGCCTTGTCATTTTGTCCAGATAAGAGTATATGAAGGAGCAAGTAAAATACTAAAAGGGTGGCAACAACCCCAGGAAAATATGCTTTAGTCAAATCAGAAAAAATCCCAAATCGTGAGGGGGTAGAAAGGGGATAAAAAGGTTCAGAAAGAAAAAAAAAAAAAAAAGAAAGAAACAATTAGAAAAAGAAAACCAATAAAGAAAAAATATAAAAAGGAAAAAAATATATATATATTAGATAAGCTAGTTAAAAAACGTTAAAAAAGAAAAGGGTAAAAGTTAAAAAAAATTAGCAGAAGAAGAGAAAAATAAATTGAAAAAGAAAAAAAAATTAAATTAACTGCAAGGCCAAAGAATCATTGGGAGAAAGCCATGAGTTCCTTGCTTTGCTTTCTCCTCCTCTGGAATTCCGCTGCTCTCCTTAGTATTGAAACTGCACTCCTTGGTAGGTGAACTTGGTCCTGGCTGGATTTCTTGTTGATCTTCTGGGGGAGGGGTCTGTTGTAGGGATTCTCAAGTGTCTTTGCCCCAGGAGGAGTTGCACTGCCCTTACCAGGGGCCGGGCTGAGTAATCCGCTGGGGTTTGCTTTCAGGAGCTTTTGTTCCCTGATCGCTTTCCATAGAGTTCCAGAGGATAGGAATGAAGATGGCGGCCTCCCAGTCTCCGGCCCGGAGGAGCCGAGACCCCGGGGCCCCACTCCTCAGTGCGCCCTCAGAGAATAGCGTCCAATTACTCCCGTCACCCTGGCCTCCGGCGTGCTCCAAGCTGACCGAGCCTGCCACCGGTTCAAGGTAACCCCGAGCTTAGAGCTCACTCCTTGGCTCTGTCTCTGTAGCCAGCTTCCCCGTTCTAATACCTGTAAGCTCTGCGACACTCAGACACCCCCGATCCTTCTGTGACCCTGTGGGACCTGAGGCCACGCTGACCTGCGTGGGCTTCACCCCGGTTAAGCCTCTGGAGCGATGTCCCTCAGCGGAACAGACTTTTAAAAGTCCTGATTTTGTGCTCCGTTGCTCCGCCGCTTGCCGGGAGCCGGCCCCTTCCCCCGCGGTCTATCTTCCCGTTGCTTTGGATTCCCTTCTCCGCCAGTCCTACCTTTCAGAAAGTGGTTGATTTTCTGTTTCTAGAATTGCTGTTCTTCTTTCTTCAATCTCCCGTTGGATTTGTAGGTGTTTGCAATCTTTAGATAAGCTATCTAGCTGATCTCCCGCTACCTGAAGTAGTTTCAGCCTGCTACTTCTCCACCATCTTGACTCCTCCCTGGAGATAACTTTTTATATACAACATCTTATACTGTTGATGGGAATGCAAATTGGTACAGCTACTTTGGAAAACAGTGTGGAGATTCCTTAAGAAATTAAAAATAGAACTACCTTATGACCTTGCAATTGAACTATTGGGTATTTACCCAAAGATAAGGATGTAGTGAAAAGAAGGGACATCTGTACCCCAATGTTCATAACAGCAATGGCTACAATCACCAAACTGTGGAAAGAGCCAAGATGCCCTTCAATAGATGAATGGATAAAGAAGATATGTTCCATATACACAATGGAATATTATGACTCCATCAAAAAGGATGAATACCCAACTTTTGTATCAACATGGATGGGACTGGAGTAGATTATGCTGAGTGAAATAAGTCAAGCAGAGAAAGTCAATTGTCATATGGTTTCACTTACTTGTGTAGTACAAGGAATAATATGGAGGACATTGGGTGGAGGAAAGGAGAAGTGAGTTGGGGGAAATTGGAGGGGGAGATGAGCCAGGAGAGACTGTGGATGCTGAGAAACAAACTGAGGGTTTTGGAGGGGTGGGGGGAATGGGTGAGCCTGGTGGTGGGTATTAAGAAGGACACGTATTGCATAAAGCACTGGGTGTGGTGCATAAACAATGAATCTTGGTACACTGAAAAAATAAAATTAAATTAAAAAAAGCATGTTGCATGAAAGAAAGACATGGAATTGAATATTGAAACCTTTGTCTTTAACAATGGGGACCAGATTCAGGAATGTCCACCACTTATAGTCAATAACTAAAATTTTCAATATAATCTATTGTTTTTAAATTCTTGATATATTTAGATAATTAATAAAATGATATATTGCTAGGGAGCCTAATTTAAAGTAAAGTATATACCCAAAAGAGTTGGAGACTTATCTTTTCACAAAAATCTGCACATGAATATTTAAGTGGTTATATTCATAACTGCAAAAATTTGGAAGCAACCAATATGTCTTTCAGTGGTGAATAAATAAATGGGTATTAAGGGGAAACTGTGGAAAATCCAGACATCAGACATGAAGGAACCTTAAGTATATATTACTAAGTGAAAGAAGCTACTCTGAAAAAAAAAAAAAGAAAGAAAGAAAGAAAGAAGCTACTCTGACAAGGCTATATACTGTATGATCTCAACTATAAAACATTCTGGAAAAGGCACAACTATGGAGACAGTAAAAATATAACAGATTATAGGTTGGGGGAAGGCTTACAGAGGGAAAGCACAGAAGATTTTTAGGCCAGTGAAATTCTTTTATGGTATTATAATAAAGGATATATTTTATATTCATCCAAAACCATAAAATGTACAACACAGAGAATGAACCCTAATGTAAACTACCAATAGTTTAGGTGATTATGATATGTCAATGTATGTTCATAAATAATAACAAATGTACACCTTTGGTGCAGGATGTTGACATTGGGGGAGGCGATACATGTGTCAAGAAAAGAGATATTTGGGAAAATTCTCTATTTTTCCCTCAAGTTTTCTGTGAACCTAAAACTGCTCTAAAAAATAGTCTTATTAATAAAAAATAGTATGTATCAGAAATAAAAAAAGAACAGTACAATGCCTGCCAATATTTTACAATAAGATTTCTAAACAACTACATGCTCAAAAGTTGAATTAAAATTGCAAATTATAGTTATAAGTCAACCCTTTCGATTGTAAATAATGGAGTTGTCTATCTGGTGAGATGCCACTGGAAAGTAAACAGAGCTTCTAGATTCAGTTGGATTTTACTTAGCATTTTAATTTTGAAATTAATAGGCATAGAGAAATCTTAAAATAAATGCAGACATTTCATCTTATTTACTTATTTTATGTATGTCATTTCATAGTGAAAATTTTTATTTATATGCTGAGAGGGAGGGGCAAGATGGTGGAGAAGTAGGAGACCCTGTTTCAGCTGGTCCCCTAAAATGAGCTAAGTATCTACCAGTACACTCTGAACACCCATGAAATCAGCCTGAGATGTAAGATTATATACTTGTGGATCTTTTTGGGGGCAGAAGACACCAGTGGACTGGTAAAGCAGAGTGGGAATGCTCCAACTGATATTGGAGGATAAACAGAAAGTAATACCCCAATACAAAAGTGCCCTGTGATTGGGGACCAGCATTAACTTGGGAGACTGGTTAAAAGCACTCAAAAAGAGCAAAAGATCTTACGGGGCGACTGGTGGAATACAGCGTTCACAGGCAGGGGCCTAAGTCCATGGTCCCAGCATGGTCACCGACAGTGACCACCTGTGGCAGAGTCCAGTGGGGCCCCCAGTCCATGGCCCCTGAGCCTGCTGATTTCCACTGCTTGCACCAACTCTAAGGACTAGGCACACTTCTACCTGTGCCTGAGAGAACCCAGTGCAAACTCCGGTCCATATCCCTTGGCCCATAGCCTTCCATGACCTGTGCAGCTGTGGGATCTGAGTGCACCCAGTGTGGGCCTGGACTACAGACAGTAGTCCCAGCAAAGGCAACCATCAGAAGTGGGCTCCCTCGATCACTATCTCTTGCAGTATTGTGGCATGGGGGTGCAAAGACAAGTAGGGCCTCCCGTGACAACTGGGACATGGCTGGGGGTGCACACCTCCTGTGGGAGGTTCAGCAGAGCTTGAAGAGGGGGAGTCTGTGTGTTCTGGACCATCCAGAGGGGTGCAGACTGAGGTTTCTCTCTGAGGTGGAGGTATTGGTGCAGACAGATTCTTTGTTCTGACCCTCTGAAAAGCCACAAAAAGCCATCAAAGAACAAAAACCTCCAGAGAACAAAAGCCTGAAAAACCAATTTGCACAGCCCAAGCCCCTTGAGAGGGGGCAGGGCAACTCAACTGAAGCAAGATTGACTGGAAAACAACAGAACAGGCCTCTCCTTGAGAAGCCAAAAGAACAAGAGAACATCCACCACAGGGTCCCCATAAAACTGTAGAACCCCAACAGCAGGAGAAAACAATATATTAAGCTCCTGATATTGCTCCAAAACTTGTATATTTCATAGATATTTCTTTCTTTTTCTTTCTTTCTTTCTTTCTTTCTTTCTTTCTTTCTTTCTTTCTTCCTTCCTTCCTTCCTTCCTTCCTTCCTTTCTTTCTTTCTTCTTTCTTTCTTTCTCTTTCTTCTTTCTTTTTCTTTTTCTTTTCTCCCTTTCTCTTTCTTTTTTTTAATTAGTTCTTGACGATTCTTGTTCTTTTAATTTTTTTAACCTACTTACCATTATAGCTACATACATCATAATGCAACATACTTTATAATAACTTTTTAACTTGAAATTTTTTCATACATATACAAGGGTTTCTTTTTCTTTAACAAAGATAACAAGATATACCCAGGAAGAACCAAAATAAACTTCCTTCTCCACATCAAGGATTTATAACCACCCTCCCATCTTATTCTTCTGTTAGTATTTCTCTGTACTTGTTTTCATTCTGGTTATTATATAAATCTTATACTTGGGATGCATTTTGGCTGGATTTTCTTATTTTTCTTGTCATTTACTTTTGTCAGTCTTTTTGTTTGTTCATTCTTGTTTATGTACCATGTAAATCTTACTTTTGGGACTCATTTTGGTTGGATTTTCTCTCTTTTTTTTCTCCCTTTCTCTCTGTTTTTATCTCTTTTCTTTATTTTTGGTGGTGACTTCTGAGTGCTCTGAAACTTTCCATGGTGCACCTTGCCTTGATCGTGGTTGATACATTCAGCTATACATCCCCTCAACTACCTCTCACCAAAATAACTAGGAGAAGGAACACTCAACAGAGGGAAAAATCACAGACTGTGCCCTCTGCCAGAGAACTATAGGATATGGACATAAACAGTATGTCGGAAAGGGAATTCAGGATAACAATTATCCAGGCAATGGCAAGGTTGGAGAAAACCATTAGTGACAACATAGAATCTCTAAGGGCAGAAGTGAGAGCTGATCTGGCAGAAGTTAAAAAATGTTATCAATGAGATCCAGTCTAATCTAAATACTCTAACAGCTAGGGTAACTGAGGCAGAAGATAAAATTAGTTATCTAGAAGACCAATGGATAAGAAGGATCAGGAGGAGGCCTGGAACAAGCAGCTTAGAAGCCACAAAAACAGAATTATGGAAATAAATGATGCCATGAAACGTTCCAGTGTCAAAATTATTGGGATACCTAAGGGGGTGGAGAAAGAAAGAAGACTAGAAGATATACTTGAACAAATTCTGGATGAAACTTTCCCAAGTCTGGGGAATGGAACAAGTGTTTGTGTTCTAGAGGCAGAAAGGACACCCCCCCACCCAAGATCAACAAGTCTAGAAAGACTCCAGACACTTGATTGTGAAATTCAGGTATTATAATTTTAACAAGAAGTCCTAAGGGCAGGTAGGGGGAAGAGATTCCTTAAGTTCAGAGAGAAGTCCAATCAGAATAATGATCTGTCCACGGAAACCTGGCAAGCCAGAAAGGGCTGGCAAGACATATTCAAGGCACTATATGAGAAGAACATGCAGTCAAGAATATTTTATCCAGCAAGGTTGACATTCGAAATGAAGGGAGAGATAATGAGCTTCCAAGATTGGCAAGGTTTAAAAGATGTGACCACCAACCCAGCACTACAAGAAATATTAAGGGGGGGGGGTTCTATAAAAGAAGAAAGAACGCAAGAGTCTCAGAACAGAAATTTACGGAGATAATCTATAGAAACAAGGACTTCACAGGCAACATGATGTCAATAAAAACTATTCCTTCAATAATCACTTTCAACAAGAATGGTCTAAAGGCTCCCATAAAACCACACAGGGCTTGCAGATTGGATAAAATCACAGGACAAGTCCATATGCTGTGTACAACAGACATATTTGGAACTTAAAGATACATCCAGTCTGAAAATGAAGGTATGGAGAAGAATCTTTCATGTCAGTGGGCCTCAAAATAAAGCTGGGGAAGCAATTCTCATATCAGATAAATTAGATTTTAAGCTGAAGACCATAGTCAGAGATACAGAAAGACACTACATCATATTTTTTAAAAGATTTTATTTATTTGACAGAGAGAGAGATCACAAGCAGGCAGAGAGGCAGGCAGAGAGAGAGGGGGAAGCAGGCTCTCCGCTGAGCAGAGAGCCCGACATGGGGCTCGATCCCAGGACCCTGAGACCACGACCTGAGCTGAAGGCAGAGGCTTAACCCACTGAGCCACCCAAGTGCCCCAACACTACATCATTCTTAAAGGGTATATCCAACCAGAAGACTTAACAATTATAAATATTTATGCCCCCAATATGGGAGCAGCCAACTACATCAGTCAACTGCTAACCCAAATAAAGAGTCATATTGATATTAACACATTAATTGTAGGGGATCTTAACATACCACTCTCAGTAATATACAGATCATCCAAGCAGAAAATCAATAAAGAAACAAAAGCTTTGAATGTCACATTGGACCAGATGGACCTCATAGATATATACAGAACATTCCACCCTAAAACAACAGAATAGTCATTCTTCTCGAGTGCACATGGAGCCTTCTCCAGAATATACCACATACTGGGTCACAAGTCAGGACTCAACCTATACCAAAAGATTGAGATTATTCCCTGCATATTCTCAGATCACAATGCTTTGAAACCACAAGGAAAAGTTTGGAAGAAATTCAAACACGTGGAAGCTAAAGACCACCTTGCTTAAGAAGGCTTGGATCAACCAGGAGATCAAAGAAGAACTTAAACAATTCATGCAAACCAATGAGAATGAAGACACATCAGTCCAAAACCTATGGGAAACAGCATAGGGGGTTCTAAGGGGGAAATACATAGCCATCCAAGCCTCACTCAAAAAAATTGAAAAATACTAAATGCACCAGCTCTCTACACCTCAAAGAACTGGAAAATCAACAGCAAATTAAGCCAGCACCAGGCACAAGAAGGGAAATAATCAAGATTAGAGCAGAGAACAATGAATTAGAAACTAAAGATACTGTAGAACACATCAACAAAACTAGAAGCTGGTCCTTGCAAAGAATCAGTAAGATCAATAAACCACTGGCCAAACTAATTCAAAAGATAAGAGAGGACCCAAATTAATAAAATTATGAATGAAAGGAGAGAGATCATGACTAACACCAAGGAAATAGAGACAATCATCTGAAATTATTATCAACAGCTACATGCCAATAAGTTAAACAACCTAGGAGAAATGGATGCATTCCTGGAAACCTCTAAACTTCCAAGACTGAAACAGGAAGAAATAGAGAATTTCTCTATTTCTCAGAGAACAGACCAATATCTCATAATGAGATTGAAGGAGTGATCAAAAACCTCCCAAAAAACAAGAGCCCAAGACCTGACGTATTCCCTGGGGAAATTCCTGGTATTCCCTGGGGAAATCTACCAAATAGAATTAAGAAGAAGAATTAACACTTATTCTCCTGAAGCTGTTTCAAAAAAACAGAAACAGAAGGAAAATTTCCAGACTCTTTCTATGAGGCCAGCATTACCCTGATCTCCAAACCACGCAAAGTCCGCATTAAAAAGGAGAATTTCAGACCAATATCTCTGATGAATATGAATACAATTGATTCTCAACAAGATCCTAGCTAATAGGATCCAGCTGTACATTAAAAAGATTATCTATCATGAGCAGGTGGGATTTTTCCCTGGGATGCAAGGGTGGTTCAACATTCACAAATCAATGTGATAGAACAAATCGAACAAATCAATAAGGGAAGAGAAACGAAATAAATCGTCCTCTAAATTGATGCAGAAAATACATTTCACAAAATCCAACATCCATTCCTCATTAAAACTCCTCAAAGTATAGGGATTGAGGGAACATTCCTCATCTTCAAAATATCTATGTATGAAAAACCCACAGCTAAAAATATCATTCTCAATGGGGAAAAGCTGACAGCCTTCCCCTTGAGATCAGAAACACGAAAAGGATGTCCATTCTCCCACTGTTGTTCAACATAGTACTAGAAGTCTTAGCAACAGCAATCAGACAACAACAACAACAAAAATAATAACAAAGGGTATTCAAATTGACAAAGAAGAAGTCAAATGCTCTCTTTGCAGATGACATGATACTTTATATGGAAAATCCAAATGACTCTACCCCCAAACTACTAGAACTCACAGCAATTCAGTAATGCAGCAGGATACAAAATAAATGCACAGAAATCAGTTGCTTTCTTATACACTAACAATGAAAATATAGAAATGGAAATTAGAGAATCGATTCCACTTACTCTAGCACCAAGAACCATAAGATACCTGGGAATAAACCTAACTAAAGAGGTAAAGGATCTGTACTCAAGGAACTAGAGAACTCTCATGAAAGAAATTGAAGAAGACACAGAAAGATGGAAAAGCATTCCAGACTCATTGATCAAAAGAATAAACTGTTAAAATGTCTATACTGCCCAGAGCAATATATACTTTCAATGCCATCCTGATCAAAATTCCACCAGCATTTTTCAAAGTGCTGGAATGAACAATCCTAAAATTAGTGTGGAACCAGAAAAGACCCTGAATTGCTAAGGAAATGTTGAAAAAGAAAAACAAAGCTGGGAGCATCATGTTGCCTGATTTCAAGCTTTACTACAAAGTGTGATCACCAAGACAGCATGGTACTGGCACAAAACAGACACATAGACCAGTGGAACAGAGTCCAGAGTCCAGATATGGACCCACAACTCTATGGTCAACTAATCTTTGACAAAGCAGGAAAAAATATCCAGTGGAAAAAAAAGACAGTCTCTTCAATAAATGGCGCTGGGAAAATTAGACAGTTATGTATAGAAGAATGAAATTCGACCATTCTCTTACAGCATATACAAAGATAAACTTGAAACAGATAACAGACCTCAACATGAGGCAGGAATCTATCAAAATCCTAGGGAACACAGGCAGTAACCTCTTTGACATCAGCCACAGCAGCTTCTTTTAAGATATGTCTCCAAAGAAAAAGGAAACAAAAGCAAAAATGAAGTTTTGAGACTTCATCAAGATTAAAATTTTCTGCACAGCAAAGGAAACAGTCAACAAAACAAGGAGGCAACCCACGGAATGGGAGAAGATATTCGCAAATGACACTACAGACAAAGGGCTGATATCCAAGATCTATAAAGTGCACACAAAACAGATAATCACGTCAAAAAATGGGCACACAAACTCAGTGCACACAAAACAGATAATCATGTCAAAAAATGGGCAGAAGACATGAATAGACACTTCTCCAAAGAAGACATATACAAATGGCTAACAGACACATGAAAATATGTTCATCATCATTAGCCACCAGGGAGATTCAAATCAAAACCACATTGAGATACCACCTTACACCAGTTAGAATGGAAAAAAAAAAAAAAAAAACGGGACAGGAAACAACACGTGTTGGAGAGGATGTGGAAAAAGGGGAACCCTCTTACACTGTTGGGGATAATGCAAGTTGGTGCAGCCACTTTGGAAAACAGTATGGATATTCCTTAAAAAATTAAAAATAGAGTTACCCTATAACCCATCAGGCAATTGCACTACTGGGTATTTACCCCAAAGATACAGATGTAGTGAAAAGAAGAGACATCTGTACCCCAATGTTCATAACAGCAATGGCCACAGTCCCCAAACAGCGGAAAGAACCAGGATGCCCTTCAACAGATGAATGGATAAAGAAGATATGGTCCATATATACAATGGAGTATTACACAGCCATCAGAAAGGATGAATACCCAACTTTGTTGGGTCCATGGTGATACATGGATGGGACTGGAGTAGACTATGCTGAGTGAAATAAGTCAAGCAGAGAGAGTCAATTATCCTATGACTACACTTACTTGTGGAACATAAGGAATAACATGTAGGACATTAGGAGAAGGAGAGGAAAAGTGAATTAGGGGAAATCAGAGGTGGAGAGGAAACATGAGAGACTGTGAACTCTGAGAAACAAACTGAGGCTTTTGGATGCAAGGGCATTTCAGGGGATGGGTGAGCCTGGTGGTGGGTGTTAAGAAGGGCACGTACTGCATGGAGCACTGGGTGTGAATCTTGGAACACTGGAAAAATAAAATAAAAAAAAATATGGCTCCTGGGTAGCTCAGTCATTAAGCATCTGTCTTCAGCTCAGGTCATGATTCCAGGGTCCTGGGATAAAGCTCTGCATTGGGTTCCCTGCTGGGTGGGAAGCCTGCTTCTCCCTCTCTCACTCCCCTTGCTTGTGTTCCCTCTCTTGCTATTTCTCTCTTTGTCAAATAAATAAATAAAATTTTTTAAAAAATAAAAAATAAAATAAATAACATAAAGTATATGCTGGACATAGGGATATATTAATAAAAAAAGAAAAATTTTATTTAAAAATCCAAAAACTAAGTAAAATAAAAATGGAATCTAAATGGTAGTAGGCAAAGAAAACAAATTTGTATCCAGTGGAACAGTATCAATAATTTATCATCTATAACTTTGTTTTGAGACTTAATAAAAATAATCTGGGCTGAGACCTAAAACAGATAATTAAACAATGGAAAGCAAAAGATAAGGTCAATAATTATAACTATAGAGAGTAAAAAACAAAACATGAAAATGTAGTTATCCTCTTTGTTAACAGCCTCTGGAAAACTAAAGACAATGGAATAGGTATTTTATATATTCTAAATCCAATCAAATTAAAAATTATAAATTGAATACTGATAAATATTGTAAATCTGGAATAATTCCTATAATGTTGACTGTATCTTACACTGATTTTCTTTCAGGAAAAATACTTTTAAAGGGACCAAAACTATAAATTTTAAGATGTAAAAATTAAATACAAAAGTAACAGCAGATTTGTATTAGCAGATTAAGATAGATAAGCCATTGGGAAGAAATAAAAAATTTTTGCATGAGGATACATATCCGACTGGAAACCTCTTCATAGGAACAATCTGAAAATTCGCTAACATGTCAACAGGTTTTTAAGTGTACTCTCTATAAAACATTATATAGCTATAAATTTTAATTAATAAGAAAATGAGGGAGAACAAAATATGTTCATAATTATAAGTAAATTATACATTTATTGGCATAAGAAAAGAATAAGTGTTTTTCATTCAAACATGCTATTAATTCATAAATTGTGGATTTTCACAATAAAATCAACAGATGTAGTACAGTTTGTTTAACAGTGTTTTAATTAGCTCCACTGATTTTCTTTATTTTTCTTTTATCTTTTTATTTATTTTTGATGATTATGTTAAATTAGCCAACATAGAGTATATCATTAGTTTTTGATGTAGTGTTCAATGATTCATAAGTTTTGTATAATACCCAGTGCTTATCACAACACCTGTCTTCCTTAATACCCATCACCTAGTTACCCCATTCTTCCACCCTCCTCCCTTCTGTAACCCTCAGTTTGTTTCCTAGAGTCTGGAGTCTTTCATGGTTTGTCTTCCTCTCTGATTTCTTCCCATTCAGTTTTCCATCCCTTCCCCTATGGTCCTCCAGTCTAGTCCTTATGTTCCACATATGAGTGAAACCGTATGATAATTATCTTTCTCTATTGGATTTATTTCACTTAGCATAATCCCCTCCAGTTCCATCCATGTTGACGCAAATGGCATACATTTATCACCCCAATTATTTTCTTTATATTGGTTAGCTATTCCTTTGCAAGTTCAGTTTAAAAGTAACTAGACTCTCAGTTCTCCCCAGTAAGATAAACTTTAATTTGAATTACCCACAAAAATAACATTTAATTTAGAACTACAAAAAGAAAACTTACTTACTCCATTTCCTCTGCATTTTGTAACAGCATTACATTTGTTTCCTGCCAAATGAACTTCTTTGCAGGTTTTATTTATACAGTACTAAAATAAAACAAAGGTATTTCATAGTCACACATTTGAAGTAATATGAGAAAAGAATTATTTGTTATATACACATAAGAGATGCTCCAGTTGAGACATTTTATTCCATATTACTCTGATTCTGATACAAAGATTCTAGCATTTCAATAAAAAATCTAAACAATAGAAAAAAGAAAAATAACTGAAGATGTTTGCCTTGATGTAATTTTTATGATAATGTAATATAATTTGGGTTTTGATACTTAGAATTTGGAATTGAATTGAAAATCTCCATCAGGAGAATTTTCTACATTATGTTAATGTTCTATTATAAATAATTAGCTAGATTAATATTAATGATTTGTCCCCTCAAAAATTAGAACAAAATTCATTAATTTTGTTTGAGTTTCAAATATGTTAGTATTTTGGATTATTATCATGAATATTTGTTAAATATTGATAAGAATAATTTGTCAACAAAAATATTTTAACTACATTTGTATCCATTGTAAAACCCTTGTTATGTCAAAATGGGTAATCTAGTGGTAATTAGTCACCTGTATATATAACTTTTGCCTCATTTACCTTTCAAAATTTTGTTAACTGTCATCCTGGCTTACATTTTTTTTGTTTTATTTTTAAAAGTCACATAAATTATAAATAGTACATTGAAAATATGAAGATAATAAGAATAAAAATTAGATTTTTGAAATTATTTCCTGAAAATTAACATACACCCAATACATAAGTGATGTTGCATATTCCAGCCTACATTTGCCTCCTCTTTCCAACATAATTTTGGAAATTCTAGCCAAAGAAATTTGGTGATAAAAATAAATAAGAGGCATACAGACTGTATAGAAAGAAGTAAAATTATCTGTTTGCAGATGACATAATCTTATATATAGAAAACCCTAAAGTCTCTATACACACAAATAAGCTTTTCAAAACTAATTGGCAAATTCAGTAAAGTTTCAGGATAACATATTAACATACAAAAAATAAATTCATTTCTTTACACTAGCAATAAAAATTGTGAAAAATTAAGAAAATAATTCAATTTGAAACAGTATTAACTATTATTAACCAACTAAACCAAGCAGGTAAGTGATGTGAAGGTATAAATATATAGAAAGATACCCTGTGTTCATGGACTGAAAGACATTGTTAAGATGCTAATTCTAAAGACACTTTTTCAGAAATAGAAAACCCATCATAAGATGGAATTTCAAGGGACATCAAATAGCCAAAACAGCCTAAAAACAGAACAAAGTGGGAGAAATTACACTTCTTGATATCACAACCTTCTAAAAAGCTACAGCAATGAAAACAGTAGTTTTGGCATAAATTCAGAAATATTGATGAATGGAATATATTAGCCAAGACATAAATCCTTGCATATACGGTCAAATAATTTTGCTGCCAAGACCATTCAAAGGCAAAACATAATCTTTTCAACAAATGATCCTGGAAAATTGGATATCCATATGCAAAAGAATGAAATTAGATCTTACACCATATGCAAAAATTAACTCAAAAGGATTCAAGACCTAAAGAGCCAAATAATAAAACTCAGAAGACATAGGGGAAAGCTTCATAACATTAATTTGGAAATGATTTTTTTCAATATGACACCCAATGATAAGGAACAAAAGAAAGAACAGGTACATTGGACTTCAAAAAAATTAAGACGACTTTCATGTGCCAAAGGACACTATCAAGAGACTGAGAAGGCAATCCATAGAATGGGAGAAAATATTAACAAATCATGATCTGGTAAGGGATTGTCATCCAATGTACATGTAGCATTCTTTAAACTCAACAATTACAAAAACCAATACTAAATTAAAAATGGACAGAAGACTTAAATAGACATTTCTCCAAAGAAGATATAGGGATAGCCAATAAGCTTGTGAAAAAAAGTTCTACATCACTAATTGTTAGGAAAATGAAAATTAAAAACTCAATAAAATATCACTTCCTACCTGTTAAGATGGTTATTATCCAAACAAAACAAAACAGAAAGTAAGTGTTAGTAAAGAAGTAGTCAAATTGGAACCCTTGTGAATTACTAGTGAGAATGTAAAATTGTGCAGCCACCATGAAAACAGAATGACTATTTCTCAAAAACAAAACAAAACAGGGGGAGGAGCAAGATGGTGGAGGAATGGGGTGCCTGGGTGGCTCAGTGGGTTAAAGCCTCTGCCTTCGGCTCAGGTCATGATCCCAGGGTCCTAGGATCGAGCCCCACATCAGGCTCTCTGCTTGGCAGGGAGCCTGCTTCCTCCTCTCTATCTGCCTGCCTTTCTGCCTACTTGTGATCTTTGTCTGTAAATAAAGAAATTAAAAAAAAAATCTTTAAAGTTGGTGGAGGAGTAGCAGACCTAAATATTCCCACATCCCAGGAGTTGAGCTAGATAGTCATCAAACCATTCTGAACACCTACAAACTCAACAGGAGAACAAAGAGGAGCAGCAATTCTAGGAACAGAAAAGCAACAACTTTCTGGAAGGAAGGATGTACAGAGAAGTGAATCTGAGGCAATATACAGGATGAGAGACCATGTGGGGAGGGGACAGCTTCTGGCAAGCAGTAGAGTGGCAGAGCACAAAATCAGAACTTTTAGAAGTCTGCTCTATGAGGGACATAGCTCCAGAGGTTAAGCAGGGGTGGGGTGGGGGGTGGAACACTCATGGGGACAGTGAGGTCTTAGAGGACTCTCAGGGTCACAGAAAGACCAGGGATGCCTGAGTGTGGCAGAGCTGCCAGGTATCAGAGCAGGGAAGCTGACTGCAAAGATGGAGCCAAGGAGTGGGCTCACAGCTCGGGGTTACCTTAAACCATGATCCAAGGCACAGGTGGCCCACTAATCTTCAAGCAGGGACCTCACAAATGGCAGATCTAGGGAGACCCCCCTTCCTTCCTATTCTGGGAGGAGTGGCATGGGTGTACACTGCAGGAATCTGCTGGGTTTAGAGACTCCAAACAGGGCCATGCACTAGAGATAGAAACACTTGGTCACAGGCCAGGTGAGCACAGAGTGTTGCCAGAGACCAGGGAGACAGGAATGATCGACTGCTTTTCTCTGCTGAGGCTGTACTGAAGAGTGGGGACCCGTGCTCTCGGCTCCTATGGGGCTGAAGATTGGGAGGCCGCCATTTTCATTTCCATCCTCCAAAGCTGTACAGAAAGTGTTCAGGGAACAAAAGTTCCCAAGAATAAAACTGAGCAGATTACTTATCCTGCTCCCTGGTAAGGGCCATGCAATTCCACCTCAGGCAAAGACATTTGAGAATCACAGCAACAGACCTTCCCCCAAAGATTAACAAGAACATCCAGCCAAGACCAAGTTCACTAACCAATGAGAACTGTGGAACTCCAGAGCTAGGGGAATGCAACACATAGGATGCATGACTTTTCCCCCATGATTCTTTAGTCTTTCAAAGTTAAATTTTTTTAATTTTATTTTTTTCTTATTCTATTTTTTAAATTTTTCCTCTTTCTGATTTTAACTTTTTTAAAACTATTTTATCTTTTCAACGCCTTTTAAAAAATTTAAAATTTTCATTGTCATAGTCATATTCTATTCCTTTATTGTATTTATCCTTATTTTTTGTATACATATAGGTTTTTCTTTCTTTAAAATTTTGGGATATGGTTTCTTCTAACATATCAAAATACACCCTAAATCTAGTGCATGGCTTTGTTCTAGTCTCCAGCCTGATCACATTCTCTCCTTTTTTCTTTCTTTTTTCAACCAACTTCTTATCAATTCCATTTTTAGAATCTTTAATTTTCATCTTTACAGCCATATTCCATCCCTTCATCATGTTTACCCTTATTTTTGTATATATATGTTTTTCTTTCTTTAAAATTTTGGGAGGCAGGCTCTTCTAACAAACCAAAATACACCCCAAATCAAGTGTGTGGCTCTATTGTATTCATCAGTCTAACTATATATATATAAATATATACACACTCATATATACATATATATATACACACACACACACATGATCTCAAGTTATAGATTATTAATCAAGAAATAATTTCATTAAGAAAATGAGGACAGGGGCGCCTGGGTGGCTCAGTGGGTTAAACCTCTGCCTTTGGCTCGGGTCATGATCTCAGGGTCCTGGGATCAAGCCCCGCATCGGGCTCCTTGCTCAGTGGGGAGCCTGCTTCTCTCTCTGCCTCTGCCTGCCTCTCTGCCTGCTTGTGCTCTCTCTCTGTCAAATAAATAAATAAATAAATAAATAAAATCTAAAAAAAAAAAAAGAAAATGAGGACAACATTATCAATAAATAATTTTGGAAACAGAAAAAACATACCATATATGGCAATTTAATGGCACTGCCAACTTCACAAGACTATTTTAAGAGATGTTTTCAATACTTGTGATATTATCTTATTTTCATATTTTGAGTAGCACAAGAATCTTTTATATACAAATACAAAAGACAATGTAGTCTTATCAGTAATAATTTATCTTTATAGGACCATGTATATAAATATTGTAATTGAACATGCCAGATTTAATATCCTGGATTCCTGAAATCCACTCTAAAAGTCTAGTTATAACATATATATCTATTAAAAATAAGAATCTTACATTTCAAAAAATACCAATATTTTCCATATCCTGTGATGAGAGCACACTTTGCTTCCATTCAACACACTGCTCTTATATCTGCTGTAATTATAAATATGTGTCAGGCAGAGTCTGGGAAGTATCCTTTTAGTCAAATAATATGTCACAAATGATGTACTATAACTAGTAGTTTTACAGTAAATTTCTATTTGTAGAGTTCTGATTTCTATGCATTTTTAAAAAGAAAAACTACATAAAAAATATCTGTGTCTGAAAATGTTTTTTGAAATAATCAGTTATTATTTGTGTTGGGGGGGAATTGTAGGTATTTAACATCAAAGAAAATAATCTATAGTTATTTTTAAATAAAAAAATACTTTATCAAAATATCAGTGTTATACATACATCCAAATATAATTTTCCTACAATAACACAACACACATTACTATTACTATAACATTTTTCCTTGTGCTTAATTAAGAATGAGAGGTACTCTTCACTAGAAGCTCAGAATAACAGTGGTGCTTACCATCCTTGAGTCTCCTAAATAGTTACAATCAAAGTCTGGCAATTCTGAACAATTTCCCAAAATTCTCAATGTAAATTTAATCACATGTGTTTCCTAATCTCTACATTAACTAACATAAGAGGAAGTTTGATATCTTCACATATCCACGGTTTTTCCTTATGAATCTAGACTACTCAAATACCATCAGTGAACTCCCATATATTGTTTGTTTTAGATTTCAATAAAATAAAACTATAATTCCAAAGAAGAAAAATTGCATTATCATATATATTGACAAAATTCAATACCTATTCATGATAGAAAAAAAAACAAACAAGAAATAGAGGGGACTTCCACAATTGACTAAAGGTCCTCTTCAAAAACCTACAACTAACATAATATATACTTGATAGTAAAAGACTGGATGTTTTCCCTTAAGATCAGGAAGAAGGCAAGGGTATACACTCTTATGATTCTATTCAAAATAGTACATGAAGTTCTAGCCAGTTCAATAAGCAAGGAACATATATTTAAAAGAGATGATAGATAAATAGATGATAGACAGATAGACAGACTGATAGATGATAGATAGCAGAAGACAGATAGATGAGAGAGAGAGACTACTAAAGGAAAAAAAGAAAAAGCTATCACTTTTCACAGATGGCATCATTGTCTACACACAAAATCTTAAGGAATTTATATAAAGTTCTAAAACTAAGAAATGAGTTCAGCAAGTTTTTTGGGTACAAGTTAGATACATAAAAATAATATTTCTGTATACTAACAACAATAAAAGGTGAGATGAAAACACAGTACTTCTCCCAAATGAATAAAATATTTAGATATAAGTCTAACAAAAGATGTATAGGATCTCTATCTTGAAAATTATTTTTAAAAAAGTCAATGACTACATAAATAATTTAAAAGGCTTACCATATTCATGGTATGGTAGATCCAGTACAGTAAAAATATCAGTACTTCCCAAAATGAACTGTAGTTTTAACACAATTCTTATTAAAATTCCAGAAAATATTTTATTGTCCTTTATAAGTTTATTTGAAAACTTATATGGAAAAATACAGGACCTAGAATAGCTAAAATAATTTTGAAAAAGGGAAATAAAATGGGAAGATTCACTCTACCTATTATTAAGGCTTACTACATTACTGAACTAATCAAGAAAACATATTAGATCAATGTAACAGAGTAGACAACCCCAAAATAGATCCACAAAAATATCCCAGTTTAATTTTTATAAAGATACAGAAAAAAGAATCTCAACCTAAACCTCACACCTTATAAAAGTTAGCAATAAGTAAAATTTACTGTAAAACTCATTATATATTTTTAGAAAAAAAAATTAGAACATGCGAAAATATCTTCATGACCTAGGGCTGGGTGAAATTATTAGACTTGACACCAAAAACATAGTCTATAAGAGGAAAAATTGATAAACTGGACATCCTGAAAATTAAAAGCTTGAAAAAAAAGCTACAGAATAGAAGAAAACATTTGTAAACTTGAGTGTACTATTTATAAAAAACAAAGACCAACATCTTTTATAAAAAAGGTGATCTGATAGACATGAGTAAACATTTTAATGAGAAGAATGTATTGATGGTATATAAGCACACAAAAATGTGTTGAATATCATTAACCATTAGAGAAATGGAAATTAAAAGTACAAATGTCCATACACATGTATCAAAATAGCAAAAATAAAAAATAGTAATAACAACAAGTACTGGTCCAAATGTGGAGAAACTTGAGCACTCACATATTGTTGGTGGAAAAGTAAATGGCATAACTACTCTGGCAAAGATTCTATCAGGTTCTTACAGAATCAAACATGTACTTCTCATGTGAACCATAAATTGCACTTTTTTTTTTTATTAACACATAATTTGCCCCTGGAGTACAGGTCTGTGAATCATCAGGCTTTACACATTTCACAGCATACACCATAGCACATACCCTCCCCAATGTCCATAACCCAGCCACCCTATCCCTACCCCACCACCCCCCAGCAACCCTCAGTTTGTTTCATGAGATTAAGAGTCTCTTATGGTTTGTCTCCCTCCCGATCCCATCTTGTTTCATTTTTTCCCTCCCTACCCCCCACAACCCTCCTACCCTGCCTCTCAAATTCTTCATATCAGAGAAATCATATGATAATTGTCTTTGATTGACTTATTTCACTTAGCATAATACCTTCTAGTTCCATCCATGTCATTGCAAATGGCAAGAATTCAGGCTTTTTGATAGCTACATAATATTCCATTGTATATATATATACCATGTATTCTTTATCCATTCATCTGTTGATAGACATCTAGGTTCTTTACATAGTTTGGCTGTTGTGGATATTGTTGCTATAAACATTTGGGTGCACACGCCCCTTCGGATCATTACATTTATTTCTTTAGGATAAATACCCAGTAGTGCAATTGCTGGGTCATAGGGTAGCTGTATTTTCAACTTTTTGAACAACCTCCGTACTGTTTTCCAGAGTGGCTGTACCAGCTTGCATTCCCACCAGCAGTGTAGGAGGGTTCCCCTTTCTCCACATCCTTGCCAACACCTGTCATTTCCTGACTTGTAATTTTAGCCATTATGACTAAAATCAGACCATATCAAAATGGGTAGGAAGGCAGGGATATCATCTCACCAAAAACTGTCCTGCCATGGCATCCCAGAATAGGGATGGATCTCCCCTATCTAGTGTTTCTCATGGAGAAGCAAGTGGTTGGTGCCCCCATATTAGTCATCTCAATCCTTGAGATCTGCCCTGGAAACACAAACTCCCAAAATGTATGGCTTAGAAAACCAAATAGACTGATGCTCAAGGGACCCAAACTGCTATACAAACTTGAGATTCACATTTTAAAGAGCTTACATATGGTCTCACTCAACCAAAATCCAGCAAAACCAAACAAACAAAAACAAACAAACAAAATCCCCTAACAGCTTGGAGAGCGTTATGAATATATGTGAAGGAGATTCATTTGCTAATTCAAAAGTCTCTTGTGGAGGAGTGTTCCCTGGAGTCAGAGGCACTGGCAGATACCATTTTTGCAATCTGCTCCTATCCTGTTAGCACAGGAGGAAGTTCAGACACAGCCCATTCCCTCCACCTTGCCAAGACAGAAAAGGCCAGCATTCAAGTACTGTTCTACTGCCTTACAGAAGTCTGGTTGTGCAGGCAGTTGCAGCACTCTCCCTCTAGCTGGCTTGAGCAAGTGAACATGAACAGTCACGACATTCTCATGCTCACTAGATAAAATCAGCAAGCATGGACAATTATGACACTCCTTTGTTATCTGGCTGGGGGTGGTGGGAGCAAGGGGCTGTGGCATTCTCCTACTCTGAAACGAAAGCCAGCATCCACAAACAGACAAGGACTCTCAGCTGCATTCTAACCTATGGAAATGTGCAGTTAAGATACATCATCACTGCCTTTCTTAAGCCAGCAAATATGCTCCAATCCCTATACTCTCCAGCTGTATATCTAAATCCAGTAGGTGTGGATAATTCACAAAAGGAATTCTCTTTGATCTACCTGATTCTGGTGATCAAGGAGGCTGGCACCCTAATATCAATGGGAATATGATAATTGGACACACAATTCTTGGTTGGTCACCACACCTAGGTTAATACACAGACAATAGACTGAAACACAACCCCAGTCTTCCTGTGGAAAAAGTCTGTTTGTCAAATATGGAACTTCAGCCTGAAGGACAGTTTTCAAATCTCCATACAATGAGGCTAAGGAATCACTCCAGGCAATGTAAGCACATCCTTGTGCACATTCTGGGCCTCACTACGGCTCAAAGAGACCTCCCAGAAAGGAGCGTATGCACTTACCTGCAACCTCAATTTTTGCAACTATCACCCAAAGGATACTTCCGGATCTTCTGGATGAGACACCAGCAGGGATTATAACTACATTCCCATAGGACGAACACATATGTTCACATTTTACATATTTACATATTTGCCTAAGGGTCTAGTTTCCAATTAACCTAAAAGTAGGCACTAAATGAGATTTCTCCCTTTGAATACTGAGAGGTCTTGGTACACACTCAGAAATAGGGATTAATTAAGAATAAATCAGGTGGTTAGACAATCACAAAGGTTTGAGAGATAGTCAATAGTTGGGGTAAAGTTAAAAAAGAAAGTTGATCATGTACACAAAGTCACTCCTTCAAGATTGAGAGAAGTAGCTAGAAATACGGATGCCTGGGTGGCTCAGTCATTAAGCATCTGCCTTTGGCTCAGGTCATGATCCCAGGGTCCTGGGATTAAGCCCCACATTGGGGTCCGTACTCAGCAGAAAGACTTCATCTCCCTCTCCCACTCCTCTTGCTTGTGTTCCCTCTCTCACTGTGTTTCTCTGTGTCACAAAAATAAATAAAATCTTTAAAAAATAGTACATAGAAATAAACATAGAGAGTCAAGCAAAATTAGGAAACAGAGAACTATAATCCAAAACAAGGAACAAGGAAAAAAAAAAACAACAACACAGGAAAAGACTCCTAAGTAATATGAAGATTAATAACCTACCAGATAAGGGATTCAAAATAATGGTCATAAAATGCTCACTGAACTTGGGAGATGAATGAACATAGTGAGAAAGTCAACAATAACAACAAAAAAGAGAAAATCTAAGAATACTAAATAAAAGTCACAGAGTGAAGCATAAATTAACCAAAAAAAGAATTCACAAGAGATTTTAACAACAGACTGGGTGAAATAGAAGAATGGATTAGCAAGCTGGAAGACAAAGCAATTTAACTCATCCAGACCGACCAGCAAAAAGGAAAAAAAAAAAAAAAACTTTAAGAAATGAAGAAAACGTGAGACCTTTAAGACAACATGAAGCAGAATAACATTTGCATTATTGGTGTTCCAGAAGGAGAACAGAGAGACCAAGGGACAGAAAACTTGTTTGAGAATATAACAAGTGAAATTTTTCATAACCAAGGGAAGGAAACAGACATCAAGGTCCAAGAAGCTCAGAGAGTTCCAAATAAGATGAACATAAAGCAATCCACACCAAGACACATCATAATTAAAATAATCCAGCAATTGTACTATTAGGTGTTTACCTAAAGAATACAAAAATCTAATTCAGAAGGATAAATGTAGTCCAATGTTTATAGTAGCATTATCTACAATAGCCAAACTATTGAAACAGCCCATGTCCATCAACTGATGAATGGATAAAGAAGATGTAGTATATATATAGCATGGAATATTATTCAGCTGTAAAATAATGAAATTTTGTAACCTGCAACAACATGGATGGAATTAGAGAGTATTGTGTTTAGTGAAATAAGTCAGTCAAAGAAAGAGAAATACCGTATGATTTCACTCACATGTGGAATTTAAGAAACAAAACAAATGACTATAGGGGGAAAAAGAGGCATACCAAGAGAAAGGCTCTAAACTATAGAGAAAACACTAATGGTTTTCAGAGAGGTCAGTTGGAGGATGGGTTAAATTGGTGACAGGGATTAAGGAGTGCACTAGTTGTGGTGAGCCCTGGGTATTGTAGTTAAGTGTTGAATCATTAAATTATATAACTGAAACTAATAATATAATAATAATATAATATATAATAATAAATATAATATAATATATACAATAAATATAAAATAATAATAATAATAATAACAATTTGTTAACTAACTGGAATTTGAATAACTTAAAATAAAACTAAAAACAAAAACAAAAATAAAATGTCAAAAGTTAAAGAAGAGAACCTTAAAAGCAAGGGAGAAACAAATTGTTATGTACATAGAAAACCTCACTAGGCTATCCATGATTTCTCAGCAAAGATTCTTTTTCAGGCTATGAGGAAGTGGCATGACATTCATTCCATCCAAGAATACTCTTACCAGCAAGATTAACAACCAGAATTGAAGAAATGGTAAAGAGTCTTTAAGACAAGCAAAAGCTAAAGGAGTTTGTGATTACCAATCAAACCTTACAAGAAATGTTAAAGGGACTTATTAAAGCTGAAAAGAAATAACAGTAATTAATAACAGAAAAACATACAGAAGTAAAAATCTCATGCAAAAAATAAATAAAGGCAGTCAATTAACAGTTATAAAGCTACTTTATGAATGTCAAAAGATTAAAGTAGCAAAATTAACTAAAGCTGCAATAATTAGTTAAGGGATATGTAGAATAAAAAAGAAGTAAAATGTGACATCAATAATATAAAATGTGGGGAGCAAAAATTCAGTTTTAGAACATATTCAAATTTAAGTTGCAATACATAGGAATATATATGTAAACATTATGGTAACCAGAAGGCAAAAAATTTATACTAAACACACAAAAGAAAATGAGGAAGAAATGTAAACATACACTTAAGAAAGTTATCAAAACACCAAGGGAGAATAGAAAGAAAAGGAGACAAACTACAATAACAGCCAGAAAACAATGAATGAAATAGGAATAAGTAAATATGTGTCATTAGTTACATTATATGTAAATGGCCTAAATCCTTTAATCAAAAGTCAGAGAGTGACTGAATGGATAAAATAACAAAACACATCTATACATTGCCTATAAGGGATTTCTTTCAGAAGTAAGGACACTCACATACTGAAAATGTAGGAATGGAGAAAGATAGCAAAGAAAGCTGGTATAGCTATATTCATATCAAACAAATAGTCTTTTTTATTTTTAAATTTTAATTCCACTATAATTAACTTACAGTATTATATTATTTTCAGCTGTACAAAAGAGTGATTCAACAGTATGTTGTTACTCAATACTCATTAAGATATGTATATCTTATGTTACTCAGTGGTCATTAAGATAAGTATAGTCTTAACAGACAAATAGACTTTAAACAAAGGCTATAATAAAAGACAAAGAAAGACACTATAGAATGATAAAGGGCTCAAGAAAGAAGATGTAGTATCCATAAATATATATGCAACTGATATAGAAACACCAAAATACATAAAAATATTAAAAGAACTAAAAGGAGAAACTGACGGAAATACAGTAAGTGTAGAACACTCTAACGTCCCACTAAAATCAATGAATACATCATCTAGACAGAAAATTAAAAAAGGGAATCAGCATTAAACATCACATAGAGCAGATGGACTTAAAAGATGTAGAGGGAATATTCCACCAAAAGGAGCAAAATAAACATTTTTGTCAAGTGCATATGGAATATTCTTCAAGATAGATCACATGTTATGCCATGAAACAAGACTCAATAAACTCAAGAAAATGGAAATCATATTAAGCATCTGCTCTCACCACAATGGTGTGAAACCAGAAATCAATCCCAAGAAAACTAGAAAAAACAGAAATACATGGAGATTAAATAAATGTTGCTTAACAACTACTGGGTCATAAAAGAAATCAGAGAAGAAATTTAAAAAATCCTGAGACAAATACAAACAGAAATACAGCTTACCAAAATGTATGGGATGGTGCAAAAAAACAGTTATAAGAGGGAAGTTAATAGCAATACAGGTCTATCACAAGAAACAAGAGAAATCTCAAGTAAATAATTTAGCTTTACATATAAAGGAATTAGAAGAAGAACAGAGTAAGGCCAAAGTTAGTAGAAGGAAGGAAATAATAGAGATCAGAGCTAAAATAAGTGAACCAAAGACTAAAATGGCAATAGAAAATATTAATAAAACTAAGAGCTAATTCTTTGAAGAGATAAATAAAACTGACAAATATTTAGTTAGACTCACCGAGAAAAACAGAGTGCTCAAGTAAATAAAATTAGATATGAAAGAGAAATTACAACTCCTATCATAGAAATACAAAGAATAATAAGAGACTACGATGACCAATTTTACAGTAGTAAATTGGGCAACTTAGAACAAATGGATAAATTCTTAGAAACTTACAATCTGTCAATACTAACTCATAAAAAAACCCCATAAAATCTATGGGTGTCTGGGTGACTTAATCGGTTAAGTGTCTGACTCTTGACTCTTGGTTTAAGTTCAGACTCTTAACTCTTATTCTTTGTGTCACAAGATCAAGCCCCACATTCAGTTCTGTGCTGAGCACGGAGTCTGCTTGAGATTGAGCAGGCCTTCCCCTGCTTGTGTGTTCTCTTCTCTCTTTCCGTTCTCACTCTCTCTTTCAAATAAATGAATAAATAAATAAAATAGAAAATCTGGATAGATCAATTACTAATAAGAAATTTGATTCAGTGATTAAAAAAAAACCAAACCCTCAGTAAACAAAAATTTGGGACCAGATATCTTCAATGGTAAATTCTACCAAATGTTCAAAGAAGATTTACTACATATCCTTTTAAAACTCTTCCAAAAAATTGGAGAAGAAAAGATACTTTCAAACTCATTTTACAAAGCCAGAATTACCCTGATACTAAAACCAGACAAGAACATGATAAGAAAATAAATGTATTGCAAATTTCCCTGATGAATATAGATGTAAAAATTCTCAATAAAATATTGGCAAATTGCATTCAACAATACATTAAAAGAATTATATACCATAATCAACTGGAATTTATTCCAGTGATGCAGGGACAGCAAATCAATTAAGGGGATATACCAAATTAACAAAATAAAAGAAAAAAATATGATCATCTTAATGGATGCAGAAGAAAATTTGACAAAATTCATCATCCATTTATGATAAAAACTCTCAACAACGTTTCTATAGATGGTACATACCCCAACATAATAAATTCCATATATGACAAATCTACAGCTAATATCATACTCAATGATGGAAAGCTGAAAATTTTATCTCTAAGACCAAGAACAAGATAATTTTTAGTTAACATAGTATTGGAAGTTCTAGCCACAACAATTAGACAACAAAAACAAATAAAAGACATAGAAAGTGGAAAGGAAGAAGTAAAACAAACTATTTGCAGATGATACGATATTATATATAGAAATCCCTGAGGCACCTGGGTGGCTCAGTCAGTTAAGCATCTGACTCTTAATTCCTGCTCAGGTCATGATTGCAGGGTCCTGGGATGAAGCTCCATGTTGGGCTCCATGTTCAGTGCAGAGTCTGCTTGTTCCTCTCCCTCTGCTCCTACCCCCACTTGGACACACTCTCCTTTTCTTTCTAAAATAAATAAATCTTTAAAAAAGGGGAAACCCTAAAGACTCTACCACAAAGCTGTTAGAGCTAAATTCAGTAAAGTTATAGGATAAAAAAAAATCAATATAAAAATACCTGTTGTGTTTTCTACATGCTAATAAACCATCAGAAAGAGAAATTCAAAAAAAAATTCCACTGATAATTGCATCAAAAAGAATAAAATACCTAGAGATAAAATTTAACCAAGGAGGTGAAAGACCTCTATGCTAAAAAAAACTATAGGACATTGATGAATGAAATTGAAGATGACACAAATAAATGGAAAGATATTCTGTGCTCATGCAGTGGAAGAATCAATATTGTTAAAATATCAATACTACCCAAAGCAATCTGCAGATTAAATTCAATCCCTATCAAATCTCTAAAGACATTCATCTCCAAAATGGAAACAAGAATTATTTTTAAATTTGTATGGAATCACAGATGATAGTGAACTGACAAATCCATCCTCAAAAAGAAAAACAAGACTGGAGACACCACATTTTCTATTTTCAAACTAGACTTCAGAACTATAGCAAATAAAACAGTGTGGTACAGAAATCAAGATAGGCATATAAACCAACTGAACAGAAAAAGAAGCCTATGCATATATGGTCAATTAATTCACAATGAAGGAGACAAAAATATACATTAGGAAAGTATGTCTTCAAAATATAATGTTGGGAAAACTAACAGCTACATGCAAAAGAATAAAACTGGACCATCATCTTAACATGTACAAAAATTAACTCAAAATATAGTAAAGACTTGAATGTAATATCTGAAATCATAAAATTCCTAGAAGGAAACATAGGTGATAAGCTCCTTGACATAGTCTTAAAGATATTTTTGGAATCTGACATCAAAGGCAAGAGAAACAAAAGTAAAAAGAAACAAATGGAACTCCATCAAACTAAAAAGCTTTTGCACAGTGAAGGAAACAATTGCAAAATTAAAAGATACAAAATAAAAAATAAAAAACCTACTGAAAAAAGATATTTCCAAATCATATGTACAATAAGGGGCTCAGATCCAAAATATATAAAGAGCACATGCAACTCAATAACAGATAAATTCTGATTAAAAAAAGGAAAAAAGATCTGAATGCATTTTTCCAAAAAATGTATAGAGATGGCCAACAGGCACATGAAAAGATGGTCAACATCACTACTCCTCAGGATAATACAAATCCAGTGAAGTATCAGCTTACAGTTGTCACAATGGCTAGAAGCAAAAAGACAAGAAATAGCAAGTGTTGGTGAGGATATGGAGAAAAGGACCATCTTGTGCGCTATTGGTAGGAATGTAAATTGGTGCAATCCCTAGGAAAACTAGTATGGAGTTTCCTCAAAGTATTAAAGATACAGTGAATAAATAAAATTAAATTAAAAATATTAAAGATAGAACTACCATATTATCTAGTAATTCTACTACTGGATATCCATCTGAAGAAAATAAAAACACTAATTCAAAAAGGTATGTGTACCACTCTGTTGGTTGCAACATTAGCCAAGATATGTAAGCAAGCCAAATGTCCACCCATAAATGAATGGATAAAGATGTGGTATATATATACAATGCATTACTACTTAACCACAAAAAATAACAAAATCTTGGTATTTGTGACAACATGGATGAAACTTAAGGTTATTAAACAAATGAAATAAGTAAGAGAGAGAAAAACAAATGCCATACAGCTTCACCTTTATAATTCTAAAGAGCAAAGCAATCAAAATAAAACCCATACTTACAGTCACAGAGAACAGATCAGCGGTTGTCAGAGGGAAAGAGTTTGGGTAGAGCAAAAGAGGTGAAGGAGATTAAAAAGTATAAGCATAGAGGTATAAAATAAGTCATGGGGATATAATGCACAGCATGAGGAATACAGTTAATAATGTATTGAAGATGATGGACTATAGACATTGTGGTGATCATATCACAATGTGTACGATGTTAAATTATGTTATACACCTGAAACTAATATAATTTTTATGTCAAACTACCTGAATAAAAATTAAATGAACATACATTATAAAATAAAAAAGAATTGGCTAATCAATTTGTCATTTCAAGGTTTTGTTTTAGTTTTAATTCAACAAGTAAGTTTGAATGTCATTTATATGTAGCACACTGATTTACAGTTGCTACTTTAAATCTCAGATGCCTTATAGTTTCCGGAATGTGTGCACTTGTACTTCCAAATTGACTAGCAGCCTCTGAATGAAATCATCTTTGTTCTCCCTTTATTGTATGCATATAAAAGTGCAAATGCTGGGGCACCTGGGTGGCTCAGTGGGTTAAGCCTCTGCCTTCAGCTCAGGTCATGATCCCAGGGTCCTGGGATCAAGCCCAGCATCGGGCTCTCTGCTCCGCAGGGAGCCTGCCTCCACCTCTCTCTCTCTGCCTGCCTCTCTGCCTACTTGTGATCTCTGTCAACTAAATAAATAAAAAAAAATCTTAAAAAAAAAAGTGCAAATGCTTACATGTATGTATATATGCATATGGATGTAAGCTTGTACATCACTATAACCATGCTTTCCTGGTATAGACTTCTTGTTTGGTTCTTCCAAACTTCTCACACTTATACTTTAATTATAAACGTAAACAGATGGTTTAGGAAATATAAAAGCTCAGTTATGTTTCTTTGTGAAGCATGGAAAACTGAAAGCTCAGAATTCTGAAATTTGTTAGAATTCAAAGATCTAATTAAAAAAATCATCTCTCATTTTAGTGGAATGTTGTGCTTAAAACACATACATATCTTCTCATACAAGGATAATGACAGGTTATAACAACCAAAAAGCAAAGTTATTGGATAGCTGAGGCCTAGTTTAATTATATTTTCAATATTGTATGGAAAATAATTTACAGCACCAGGTTCAAATCCATTCAGTATAACTGCGACAGTCATTATGGAATATAGTATTTGATAATTACATAATATAACACAGCTAAATATAAATGAACATGTTTTGTTACCATTTGTGTACCACAAACAGTTCCATCAGCTACATAGGCATAATCTCTTCCATCTGATCTCACTGATGACCCAGTAGCTATAGATATGCATGCATGCCCTTGAGTATATGAATAAACTGCAGATTGAACATCATTTTTATAATTCTTAAGTGGCCAAACACAAGCTAATTTTCCACAGAGAACATCCCTGAAATGAAAAAAAAAATTCCTATCATTTTGTCTTTTAATGATACCAACTTCCAAATAAGTTTTATATAATATTAATATTGTTTAATATGTGGTATAAAACTTTTGGCAGAAAAAAAATGCTGAGATAATATTATCCTATGGTGCACAACAACTGAATACGATCCAGTCATTAGCACTGGAACTGAATTGAATACTGTACACTAAACTCAAATTTGCAGTCATAACCTCATTTCCTATTTCAGAACTCAAGGTTTTGTCTAGCTTCCAGTTGACCTAGGCCATTCATCATATTTTACCACATTCTTTGGGAAAATTCATCACCTGTCTCCACTTTGATACCGCCAGGCCAATCTGGTCATTTGTTACCCAGTATTTCCTGAGAGTAGCTGGTTGCATTTATTAACTCTCTATATATTTTTAGCCCCTTCTGTTAATGTCCATTGTCCCTACCATGAACTTTAATCAGTCCATCTCTTAGTATACACACTCTTCACATTGATCCCAAGATTTTTCCAACATGCTGATACTTGCACTGGTTCTGCAGCTCACTTGAGAATTAAGAAACTTGAGATCTCCTTTATGCCACAAGCATACCAAACATTATCCCATAAACAGTTTATTTAGTCATTCATAATCTATCACTGGACAGAATACTGCCTTCTCTAAAGGCAGTACAATATTCCTAGACCATGCCCTGGAAAGTAATCTATGTCATTTCTTGCTCATGGAGTCACTCAAATATATCAATTCTCATTTTCGATGGAAACAACTATTCTTAATTATTGATATATGCTTATCAAGCATGTCCTTATGATTTCTTCAAAAGTCTTCCCTTAGAAAATTTTATCCATTTGTCCTAAAAGACCATTTTAGTTTCTTTTAACATCACAGAGATTAGGTTAACGGCACAATGAGGTAAAAGACTCAGGTGAAACTGGGAGCCAAAGTTCAAATCTCTTTTCAAGCTTTTCTTCTTCCCAGCATAAATTTTCTATCTTGGATCTAGATACTTCTTTTGGTTGCAGCTCTACTGTCTTTCTATGGCATATATCTTAAACCATCTTTTCATATTAGGTCTCCTTCTAGTCTGGTTATTTATTACAAATTCTTCCTCCAAAATTCTTTCTCTCAGAATTTGCATTTATGGTTGAATTCTTGAAAATAATAGGCTTTCCTTTTCTGGAAAGGAATCAGTCTGCTTAGAGCAGATGAATTGTGCTGGTGATTTTATTTCAGGAAAATGTATGCACCATGAAATCTGGGTAAGTCGTGCTTGCTAGAGTTTCACAGTTTCTTCCACCTTTTCTGTCCATACTTCCACAAATAATCTTAGGCCAAAGGTAGTTGACATGCCTTCTGGCCATCAGAGAGAGAGATTAACCATAACTGGTTATCCCTACCTCCTATTTTTGTTGGCATCCACTGTGGTATAACAGAGTCTGCCTGATCACTGGTGTTCTGTATTAGTGTCTAACAAGGTGTGACTGACTAAATCTTGTCTTTTGGAGCTTATATGGATCTCTTTATCAGATCTCTCCTCATCACTATTTTGTGATTCCAGAGATTCTCTTTCAATCTAATAGTCTTGCATTGGGGCATGTGGGAAATTCTGCATCCTCTACATGTCATAGTAAATTCATGTGGATGCAAAGTGGTGGATACAATCTTAGTCCCACCCAACTAGACGTTTTCTTTGGCTATTTGTAATATTCATGAAGGAAGCAAGGTATTTTGTTTTGTTTTGTTTTATAAGCATGCTGAATGTAGTGCTTACCAAAGGATTTTACAAATTTTTCCTGACCATGTCTTTGGAAGTTAAGGAAAATCCTGCTTCTCCCTGGATCACTTGACCCTGAATATTTTTATCTTCCCTCTCCATTCCCTTATTTCTTGAATTTGGATCTATAACTATTTTTAAGCCACTTTAAGTTATAATTAACATCTATAATCTATACATATTTAATGTAAACAATGTGATGAATTTGGGGATAAGCACACACTCATGAATCCATCAGTATCGTCAAGGACATACACATATCCATCACTTCCCAAAGTTTCCTCCTGCCTTTGTGTAATAATAATAATAATAATAATAATAAATAATTTTATTTATTATATTATTTTAAAATATTTTGTGGCAAGAGCACTTAATATAACTACTACCACTTAGCAAATTTTAAGCATACAATGTCATCTTTTTAATTGTAGTAACTATGTTGTGTAGTAGATCTCCAGGACATGTTTATGTTACTATGCTCTTCCAGCTTTATTGGGGTACAATTAACAAACTTGTAAGACATTTAAAATGTACAAAGTGATGATTTGATATAGGTATATATTATGAAAGGATTCTCCCCATTGACTTAGCATATTTATCACTTCATTTATTTATCCTTTTTGTGTGTGAGAACATTTAAGTTCTACTCTCTTAGAAAATTTCAATTATATAATACAGTGTTATCAACTATAGTCACCATATACTATACATTAGATCCTTGGAGTTTAGTCATCTTAAAACTGAAAACTGGTACCCTTTTATTAACTTACCTCTATTTCTTACTGACAACTATTTTTCTACTCTCTGTTTATAGGAGTTTAACTTTTTTTTTTAAAATTCCACATGTAAGTGGTACCATTATTTGTCATTGTCTGGGTCATTTCACTTAGCATACAGATGTCTAAGTACATCCATTTTGTCACAAATGACAAGATTTCCTTCTTTTTAAAGCTGAGCAATATTTCGTTGTATACATAACAATTTTCTGATCCATTTGTCTGTTGCTGGACATGTAGATTGTTTCCATACCTTGGCTATTATGAATCATGCTGTACTTAAATTGGCTCACAATATTGATTTCATTTCTTTTCATTACAGTTAGAAGTGAGACTGACAGGTCATATGGTGGTTCTATTTTTAATTTTTTGAGGAAACTCCAAATTATTTTTCATAGTGGTTATACGGTTTACATTCCCATAAACACTATATGAAGGCTCCCTTTTTCTTACATTTTTGCCAGGGTTTGTTATCCATTTTTATAATAGCTATTCTAACAGATGTGATTTGATATCTTTTTGTAGTTTTGACATGCATTTCCTTGATGATTAGTGATGCTGAATATTTTCTCATGTACTTGTTGGCCATACACATATCCTTGGAAAAATGTTCTGGTCCTTTGCCCATTAAAAAAATTTTTTTTCCTTATTATTGAGTTGGAAGATATCTTGCCTATTGTAAATATCACTCCTTATCAGATATTTGGTTTGCAAAGGTTTTCTTCCATTCCATAGTTTGAATTTTCATTTTGTGGATGATTTCATTTGCTAAGTTAAAGCTTTTTAGTTTGTTGTACTCCGACTTGTGTAATTTTTTTTTCCTGCTTTTGCTTTCAGTGACAATAAAAAATTATTGCCAAGACCACTGTCATGGAAATTATCATGTGTATTTTCCTTTAGGAGTTGTACATATTCATATCTTAAATTCAAGTCTTTTTTCCACTTTAGTTAATATTTGTGTATTTGTGAGACTGATATCCCAATTTCCCAACGTGATTTACTGAACAGACTATCATTGTATAATCTTGGTCTCTTTGTTGAAAATTAATCAATTGTATATGCATGTATTTATTTTTAGACTGTCTATTCTGTTCCACTAACTTATGCCAGTTTTTGTGCCAATATCATACTCTTTTAAGTACTATAGTTTTTTTTTTTAATAACTATAGTTTTTTGGTACAGTTTGAAATCAAGAAGTGTGATGTTTTGTTTTTCTTTCTCAATATCACTCTGGATCTTTGGAGTCTTTTGTGGTTTCATATAATTTAAATTCTTTTGTCTAGTTCTGTAAAAAATGACATTGGAATTTTGATAGGGATTGTATTGAATCTGTACATACCTTGGGTAGTAGAGATATTTTACCAATATTAATTCTTCCAATCCATCAGCATAGAATATCTTCATATTTATTGTGTGTTCTTCAATTTATTTTATCAATTTCTTATAGTTTTCAATACATATATCTTTCACTTCCTTGGACAAATTCATATCTAAGTATTTTATTCTTTATGATGTTATTATAAATGGGATTATTAATTTCCTTTTCCATAGTTCTCTTTCCATTATTAGTGTTATAGAAATGCAAATAATTTTTGTATATTGAAATTTTGTCCTGCAACTTTACTGAATTTTTATACTAACTCTAACATTTTTGTGGTTTTCCACATGTGTTTCCCATATGTAAGATTGTATCAACTACAGCAGACAATTTTACTTCTTTCTTTATTTTAAATTTAATTTTATTTTCTCAGTGTTTCAAGAGTCATTGTTTATGCACCACACCCAGTGCTCTGTGCAACACACACTCTCTTTATTACCCACCACCAGGCTTCTTTCTTTCTTTCTTATTTGGATGCCCCTTTTTCTTCTTGCCTAATTATTATGGCTGGTACTTGTAGCATTATTTCAAATAGAAGTAACAAGAGAATGAATCCTTGTCTTTTTCTTGGTCTTGGAGGAAAAATTTTGAGCTGCCACCTTTAATATAATGTTAGCTGTAGAATTGTCATATATGACTTTTATCATGTTGAGGTACAATCCTGCTGTACAAATATGTTTTTATAATAAAATGATGTTTAATTTTGTCAAATGCTTTTTCCATACCTGTCAAGATAATCATGTGATTTTTATACTTTATTTTGTTAATGTGGTATAGCATAGTGATTGTTTGTGGAGGGTGCACCATCCCTTCATCACTGGAATAAATGTCACTTGATCATGATGTGTGATCGATCGTTTTAATGTACTTTTTCTTTTTGAGAGAGAAAGAGCAAGAGGGGAGGGGCAGAGAGAGAATCTTAAGAGGGCTCTTTGCTGATGGAGTCCCAATTCAATCTCACAATCCTGAGATCATGACCTGAGTTGAAATCAAGAATTGGGTGCTCAACCAACTGAGCTACCCAGGCATCCCCCTTTTAATGTACTCCTTAATTAATTTTCTAATATTTTGTTGAGGATTTTTGCATCTATGTTCATCAGGAATATTGGCCTATTATTTCTCTTCTTGTAATATGCTTGCCCAGCTTTGTTATTAGAGTAATAAACTAGCTTTGTAAAATGACTTCAGAAGTGTTTTTTCCTCTTCAGGTTTTTACAAGATTTTGACAAGGATTGCTATTGATTATTTAAATGCTTATCAGAACTCACCAATGGAGACATCTGAATATGGAATTTTGTTTTGGGGGAGGTTTTTGACTAATTATCACTCTCGTTTGTTTGGTCAGTTAAGATTTTTTATTCATTCATGATTCACTTGGTAGATTGTGTCTGTCTAGGTTAATTATCCATTTCTTCTACCTTGTCTAATTTTGGAATATATAACCATTCGTAGTTATTTCATATGATCCTTTTTGTTTCTATGATATCATTTATAATGTCTTCTCTTTCATTTCCAATTTTAGCTATTTGAGTCATATTTCTTTTTTCTCAGTAGATCTAGTTAGTTGATCAATTGTATTGATGTTTTCATCAACTTTCAGTATAATTGATCTTTTCTTATTCCCCTGTTTTTAATACTTCAATCATAGTCATTTTTTATTGTGTTGTTAGCACCATATAGTATATCATTAATTTTTGATGCAGTGTCCCATTATTCATTGTTTATGTATAACACCCAGTACTCCATGCAATCTGTGCCCTCCTTAATACCTATCACCAGGCTTACCCATCCCTTCACGCCCTTCCCTTCTAAAACCCTCCATTTGTTTCCCAGAGTCCATAGTCTCTCATGGTTCATCTCTCACTTTGATTTCTCCCCCCTCATTTTTTCCTTCTCCTAATCCTCCATGCTATTCCTTATGTTCCACAAATAAGTGAAACCATATGATAATTGACTTTCTCTGTTTGACTTACTTCACTTAGCATAATCTCCTCCAGTCCCATCTATGTTGATGCAAAAGTTGGGTATTCATCCTTTCTGATGGCTGAGTAATATTACATTGTGTATATGGACCACATCTCCTCTAATCATTTGCCTGCTGAAGGGCATCTTGGCTCTTTCCACATTTTGGGTATTGTGGACATTGCTGCTATGGAGGTTAGGGTGCATGTGACAATTCTTTTTACTACATCTATACCTTTGGGGTAAATACCCAGTTGTGTAATTGCTGGGTCATAGGGTAGCTCTGTTTTTAATTTTTTGAGGAATCTCCACACTGTTTTTCAAAATGGTTGCAACAATTTGCATCCCTACCAACAGTGTAAGAGGGTTCCCCTCTCTCCACAACTTCTCCAACATGTGTTGTTTCTTGCCTTGTGTATTTTTCCCATTCTAACTGGTGTAAGGTGGTATCTCAATGTGGTTTTGATTTGAATTTCCCTGCTGGCTAATGATGATGAACAGTATTTCATGTGTCTGTGAGTCATTTGTATGTCTTCTTTGGAGAAGTGTCTGCTCATGTCTTCTGCCCATTTTTTGACATGATTATCTGTTTTTAGGTGTTGAGTTGGAGAAATTCTTTATAAATCTTGGATATTGGCCATTTGTCTATAGTGTCATTTGCAAATATCTTCTTCCATTCTGTGAGAATCAACAACAAATTAAACCTAACCCATGCACAAGAAGGGAAATAAGATTAGAGCAGAGATCAATGAATTAGAAACCAGAAATACAGTAGAATGCATTAATAAAACTAGAAGGTGGTATGTTGAAAGAATGGCCAGACTTATACAAAAAGAGAGAGGGAGAGAGAGAGAAAGGTCCAAACTAATAAAATTATGAATGAAAGGGGAGAGATCATGAATAACACCAAGGAAATAGAACCAATCATCAGAAATTATTATCGACAGCTATATGCCAAAAAGTTAAGCAAACTAGAAGAAATGTATGCATTCCTGGAAACCTATAAGCTTCCAAAACTGAATCAGGAAGAAATTGGCAACCTGGATAGATGAATATCTAATAATGAGATTGGAGCAGTGATCAAAAACCTCCCAATAAAACAAGAGTCCAGGGTGTGATGGGTTCCCTGGGGAATTCTACCAAAAATTTAAAGAAGAAATAATACCCATTTTCCTGAAGCTGTTTTATAAAATAGAAACAGAAGCAAAACTTCCAAACTCATTCTATGAGGCCAGCATTACCTTGATCCTGAAACCAGGCAAAGACCCCACCAAAAAGGAAGATTTCAGACCAATATCCCTGATGAACATGGATGCCAAGATTCTCAGCAAGATCCAACAGTACATTAAAAAGATTATACACCATGACCAGGTGGGATTTATCCATGGGATGCAAGGGTGGTTCAACATTTGCAAATCAGTGTGATAGAACAAATCATTAAGAGAAGAGAGGAACCATATGGTCCTCTCAATTGATGCAGAAAAAGCATTTGACAAGATACAGCATCTGTTCCTGATTAAAACACTTCAAAGTATAGGGATAGAGGGAACATTCTTCAACTTCATAAAATCTATCTGTGAAAAACCCACAGCAAACATCATCCTCAATGGGGAAAAGTTGACAGCCTTCCCTTTGAGATCAGGAACACGACAAGGATGTCCACTTTCACTACTGTTGTTCAACATAGTACTAGAAGTCCTAGCAACAGCAATAAGACAACAAAAAGAAATAAAAGGTATTCAAATTGGCAAAGAAGTCAAACTCTCTCTATTCCAGATGACATGATATTTTATATGGAAAACCCAAAGACTCCACCCCCAAACTACTAGAACTCATACAGCAATTCAGTAATGTGGCAGGATACAAAAATCAGTTGCTTTCTTATACACTAACAATGAACCTGTAGAAAGAGAAATTTGAGAATCAATTCCATTTACAATAGCACCAAAATCCAAAATATAGGAATAAATCTAACTAAAGAGGTAAAGGATCTATACACTAGGAACTACAAAATACTCATAAAAGAAATTGAATAGGGGCGCCTGGGTGGTTCAGTGGGTTAAAGCCCCTGCCTTCGGCTCAGGTCATCATTTCAGTGTCCTGGGATCGAGCCCCGCATAGGGCTCTCTGCTCAGCAGGGAGCCTGCAACTCTTCCTCTCTCTCTCTACCTGCCTCTCTGCCTACTTGTGATCTCTGTCTGTCAAATGAATAAATAAAATCTTAAAAAAAAAAAGAAATTGAAGAAAACACAAAAAGATGGGAAAACATTCGATGATCGTGGATCGCAAGAATAAACGTCATTAAAATGAATATGTTGCCCAGAGATATCTATAATTTCAACACCATCCCAATCAAAACACCAATACCATTTTTCAAAATGCTGGAACAAACAATCCTAAAATTTGTATGAAACCAGAAGAGACCCCAAATCACTAAGGAAATGTTGAAAAAGAAAAACAAAGCTGGGCGCATCACGTTGCCTGATTTCATACTGTATTACAAAGCTGTGATCACCAAGACAGCATGGTACTGGCACAAAAACAGACACAAAGACCAATGGAACAGAATAGAGAGCCCAGATATGGACCCTCAACTCTGGTCAACTAATCTTCGACAAAGTAGGAAAAAATATCCAGTGGAAAAAAAGATAGTCTCTTCAATAAATGGTGCTGGGGAAATTGGACAGCTATATATAGAAAAATAAAACTGGAGCATTCTCTTACACCATACACAAAGATAAACTCTAAATGGATGAAAGACCTCATTGACCTTTTCTATTGACTTTTTAGTCTCATTTCTTTCCACTCTATGCTATTTTCTTTCTTCTACTCAAGTTATGCATAGGTTATTCTTCTTTCTAGTATTTGAAGTATAAATTATGTTGTTTATTTTGGACCCTTCTTCTATTTAAAGTGGATATTTATCACAATAAACTTCCTTCTTACAACTGCTTTGCTACATCAAACATTCTGGTATGTTGTGTATCCATTTCCATTTTTCAAGGTTTTTTTTTTTTTTTTTTTTTTTTTACTTCTCTTCTTATTTCTTTTATGACTCATTGGTTGTGTAGTAGCATGTTGTTTGTTCCACACAAACTTGTGAATTTTCCAGTTTTCTTCTGGGAATTAATTTCTAGTTTCATACTATTATGGTTGGAATAGATGTTTGATATTGTTTCCATCTTCTTACATTTATTGACTTTTTTTGTGGCCTAACATATGCTCTCCTGAAGAAAGCCTCTGTGCACTTAAGAAGAATGTACTTTGCTGCTGGATGGAATGTTCTATAAATGTCTGTTAAGTCCGTTGGGTCCAAAAGGTAGTTTAAGGCTGATGTTCCCTTACTGATTTTCTGTCTGGATGATCTATCTATCCATTGTTGAAAGTGGAGTATTGAAGGCCCCAACAATTATTGTATTGTTGTATGTTTCTCCATTCAATTTATTGATATTTGCTTTATATACTTTGGTGGTCCTAAGTTTGGTACAAAAATATTTACTGTTACATTGTCTTGATGAATTGATCCCTTTATCATTATATATAATGACGTTTTTGTCTCTTATTATAGTCTTTGGCTTAAAGTCATTTTGTCTGATATAAGTATAGCTATCTGTGCTTTTTCTTTTGGCTTTTCGTTGTTGTTGATTGTTTGTTTTGTTTGATTTATTTTGTTTTTATTCGCATTTTGCATGGATTACCTTTTTCCAATTTTCACTTTCATTCTGTGTGTTGTAAAGCTGAAGTTCCTTGTAAGCAACATATTGCTAAGTCTTTTTTTAATTTATTTTTATTTATTTATTTATTTATTTGAGAGAGAAAGAGAGCAAAAGCAGGGGTAGGCGCGGAGGGAGAAGTGGACTCCTTGTTGAGGAGGGAGCCTGGGATCATGACCAGAGCTAAACACAGGTGCTTAACCAACTGAGCCACCCAGCCACCCCTGTTGGCTCTTGTTTGATTATGCATTCAGACACTTTATGTATTTTGATTGGAGAACATAGTCTATTTATATTTCTGATAGATAGGGACTTACTATTGCAGTTTTGTTAATTATTTTTTGGTTGTTTTGTAATTCCTTTGTTCCTTTACTCCTCTTTTATTGTCTCCTTCTATGATTTTATTTTATTTTCTGTAGTTTTATGCTTTGATTCCATACAATTCTTTTTTATCTTATGTGCATCTACTTTAAGTTTTTGCTTTCTGTTTGCCAGGAAGTTTACATAAAACAGCTTATATTTGTAACAATCAATCTTAGTTGATAAAAACTGAACACATATAAAAGCTCTACATTCTTACACTCTTCCTGTACATTTATATTTTTGTGTTCACAATGTGTATTTTTTTACAGTATTTATAAATTAACAACTTATGGTAGTTATAGTTTTAATTCTTTTTGTCTTTTAATCTTAGAGTGTGAGTAATTTACCCCCCACTATATTACATTAGGATATTCTGATTTAAACTATTTATTTGCTATTTCTTGTGGGTTTTTTTCTTTCATATGTTTTCTTTTTCTAATTAGTATTCTTTCATTTTGGCTTAAAGAACCACCTTTGTCATTTCTTGTAAGGCTGGTCTTGTGATGAACTTCAGCTTTTGCTTGTCTGGAAAATTCTAACATCTCACTCTCTTCTGGCATGCAGATTTCTGCTGAAAAACTTACTTATAATTTTTTCGTGTTCTCTTGTACCTATCAAGTTACTTTTCTCTTGATGCTTTTAAGATTCTTTTGTTTTTAATCTTTGACAGTTTAATTTTAACATATCTTGCTGTGGGGATTTTTGATTCATCTTTTTGCTTCCCCTTGGGTTTCCTGGATCTGAGTATCTGTTTCTTTCCCCCAGGTTAGGGAAATTTTCACCCATTATTACTTTGAATAACCTTTCTGTCCTTTTCTCGCTCTCTTTCCATTCTGTTACTCCTGTAGTGTGTATAATGCTCTCTGTAGTGGTGTTCCTTGAATTCCTTAAGCAATCTTCACTCTTTTTCTTTCCTTTTTAAGACATGGAGGTGTGGTACACATTGGGACACTAAATGTGGAGTCCAAATTCTTTGCTCCTCAGGAAGAAGCTGCAGTTGGGAGTTCCCTTCCAACTGCATGGTGCTGGGCCAGTTGTGGGGTTTACGGAGAGAGTATGTATCTGCCAGTTTCAGTGTATTTCCTCATTTGCTCAGTGTGTAGAATTCTCAGATATTTTCTGGATTTCTTTCAGAAGTAATTGTTCCCTGTGTACATGTAGTGTTTCTGTGGTAGGAGTAAAATTCCAAAATCTCCTATATTGCCATCTTGGTCAACCTCCTCTCTGTTGTTATTATTATTATTTTTTGATTCTTTTGTTTTAAATACTCTTATGAAATTCAGGAAGTATTTGTTATGGATTAAGCTGTCCTTTATTGGAGTTCATAAATTCCTTAAAATATCCTAGTACTTCCAATTAAGTCCTTATAGGTACTGCCACACTTTACATATCAGTATTTTGAAAACAAACAACAAAAACAAAAAAAGGAAACTTATTCCTCTCAATAATTTTATGTTTTAAAAATCAAATCCTTAGGGGCGCCTGGGTGGCTCAGTGGGTTAAAGCCTCTGCCTTTGGCTCAGGTCATGATCTCAGGGTCCTGGGATCGAGCCCCGCATCGGGCTCTCTGCTCAGCAGGGAGCCTGCTTCCTCCTCTCTCTCTCTCTGCCTGCCTCTCTGCCTACTTGTGATCTCTCTCTCTCTGTCAAATAAATAAAATATAAAAAAAAATCATCTCGCTTTAAAAAAAAAATCAAATCCTTAGGATTATTACCTAAATAAAAAAAAACCTCAGTTTTAAATCTCAAGATAGTGTACAAGTTTCTGATTTTTGGCCCACTTCCTACCTCTGGTAATAAGATAAACATCAGCCCCCCCCCCCTTTTTTTGGCTTAGTCTCATTAGACTATATCTGGGAAAAAAACAGCAAAAAAGTAAACTGAATTATATTGAAGAACAATATATATAATGTTATTTGAAAATATTCTCCTGATATACAGTTTACTGTCCATTACTCTTTAGTATCTATTGACAAGAAAGCTATAATTTTTATGACTCAATAAAAATTAATTTCTATATACATACTTCTGATCACAAGGTAATGGTTGTGAATCTTTAAAACCACAGTTTCCAGATTTGTCAATGTGGGAATTAATTTCTTTGAAACAGGCAAATGGAGCACCTTGAGCACCTAAAAATGTAAAGGTGTCTGTCAAATTATTATTCTTAATCCAAATTAAGTTTTTTGTTCATAAAAAACAAACTTATTTCATAAATAAAATATAAAGAAAAAAGTCATTCTTTTTTTCCTGTGTGTATACTGTTAATGCAAGTAGAAAGAAATAATTATCTAACAGAAAACAGAAAAGAATTATATCTATTGTAGTAAAACTAAATTATTGTTAAAAATAATTTGCTGCCTCTGTGAGAATGCACACTGCCTCATCCAATGAATATTATACTTGACCTTGTGATTTGACCTTCTCAATGGAATGAGAGATTTGAATATCTCACTTACGGGCAGAAAGTATTGTGGGACTTGTGAATAGAACAAAAATGTTACATTCTCCTTTTTTTTCTGATGGGAGATAAGCAATCTTTTAGTTAGAGGTTCATTTGTCTGTCTAGGTATAATTGTCAAAGTAATATGGAGTAGCAGAATAGTTGTGTTGGATATGGAAATCTGAGATATTTTAGGATTGTTTCCATTTCATTAAATACATGAATTGGTACATAAAAGTGGAATTTTCCTGTAAAATATGTGGCATTGTCATTGAAGCCTTATAATAGGTGATAAGAAAATTATTATCATTGGATAAGGAAGAGTAATTCATGCTATGTGAGGGTGAAACACTTGGAGAAACTCTCTTCTCAATGATTGAAATGGTGATAATAGCCTTAATAAACTTGTTGTCTTAGGCAAAGAAGTAGGGAAACAGAATCTGTCTGTTACTTTTGGCTGTATTTGACCAGAAGGCAAAAGTACTCAAGAAAAAGATAAACTAAACTCAGGATAGAATCAGTTATTTCAGAAGCAGTAATAAAAAAAAAATTGAGAAAGCCTAGAAAGGTGTCCATTCTACTGGCATTGGTGTGAATAATGATGGTTGCTGGCTGATGTAAACTAGCCAAATTATTATACTTATTTGATTGTTCTGTGTCTCTTCAGTGGTAGTGCTTGTTGATGGGTGTTAATATGTTAGATTAATACAAAGGTCTTCATATTATTTTTCATTTCTATGTATCTACCCACATATTTCTATCCCAGAACTCTTGCCTCTAATCTTCTAGTCTTTTCGTATCCAGGCTCCCCACCAAGAAACTAGGCCCTTTGTCATTGTTCATGAGTTTATCTATAATCTACCTCTGGCTATTTCTCCTTTTACATGAAAAAGATAACTAGATGGTCAGTATATTTCAAGGCATCCTCCAAAGTGAGTTTGCAGTATGGCTACTGCTCCCCCCAGCCAACTTATAACCAGTGACTGACCCATCATATGTATAAAATAAGCCTTGGTTTGTTCTTCTTGTGTAATTTGGTTATGATGAAATCCCATGTATCCATAGGTGTGAGTGGAGGGAGATGCAAAGAGGAGAAATGTGTACTGTTTTAGATTTTCCGCTCATGGACTTTTTCCTTTTGCTCTCTTTTTTTGCCTATGCTTGAATCCAGGTGAATGAATGACTTCTATCTATCTGACCATTTAACTTAGTATGTCTGACGTAACTGAGTTTAGGCTGTACAGTTCCTAATGCATGGTTATTTGGTGTCTGAAAGATTCTTTATTTCTACAGGGGTCACTAGTGTGACCAGAATTGTTTTGTTAAAGTGGTATGGTTCTCCAGTTTAGATGGCACAATCTTGCTCCAGAAGCCTAGAGAACTGCCCTGTCATTCTCCCAAAGAAGCTTGGTAAAAAGCCCGCACAGAATTTTTTTTTTTTCTCTCACAACCTACACTTCTGATATTATTGGGGCCGCTGTCTTTTTATAATTCAGAATGCATGGCTGCTTACATTGCAGCTTGGACATGCTGCAGAGCCCTTTTCTGCTTTTCACCTCACTCAACATTAGCAACATTTTATGTCATCTAGTAGATGAAACTAAGCAGTATTTCCCCATGTGGAATATACTGCCTCTAGATCCCAAAGAGAACTACCAGCTATTGTACTTCTTAGTTCAATAAGATGCAAGATACATACAGTTTGCTTATACTTTGCAGGGGATGTCAGGTTACACCTCTGATCACTGGACTCTTTTAAAATTTTACTGATGACAATTTCTAAACACTTTGAAAGTCTGTCTCCAGTGTTTTTATTTACATGTGTTTTATTTAATCTTCTAATATTCTAGGAGGCTTTGCTTATTTAGCTGGATTAGAACAAAATCATTGATGGAGTAGACAATGTGATATTACATATCTCTACAATTGCATTATGATTGAGGGCAGGAGAGTAAAACTAACCCTGCAACAAAACTCAACATTAATGCTATTATCCATTCCACATGAAAGCAAACCATTTCTAATTATTTTTTTCAAATAGGAAAAGAAAAGAATATATTTTCCAAATCAGTGGCTCTACTCCTACCACATATCTGAGGCCATGTTATTCTGCTCTAGCATAGACACCATATCTGACATAGTGGGTAAAATTACTTAGTCTACTACTTGTTTGCATTTGCAATAGATTCTTCTTATCTTCTGTTGCCATCTGGTTTCTGCAAGAATCATGTGTAATTAAATGTAAATATACAGAACCATCTCTGCATCTTCTAGATCTTTTAAAAAAAAGGGGGGGCATTAATTTGGGGGCACCTGGTTGTCTCAGTCAGTTGGGCATCTGACTACGGTTTCAGGTCAGGTCTTGATCTCAGGTTTGTGAGCTCAAAGATGCTTTAAAACAAATAGCACTAATTTCTGGAAAGAGACATTTACAGAAGCTTTCTCCATGACCTTGCCAACTAGGCTAAGGATATAATGACAGGATTGCAAAAACTATTAACATGTCAAACCTGATGATATCCTCTAGGACTGAAAAATAATTAGCAAATAGATTTGTGGACCTAGTGGACCCATTGTACATTGAAAGTTATCAAAGACTCTATTACCTAACCCCTATGAGTCCCCACTCTTACAAAGACACCATGATGACACTGGGTTTCTGGTTAATTCATGTTAATTCATACACTCTTTGTCCACTAGTTCCCAAAGTGCTTGGCTATTTCATTTCCCACATGAACAGATAGATACCTAATTAAGTGACCAAGAATCATTCAAGGATGTGCTAGAGAAATTGTTAACATGTATGTTTGCCAAGGTGTTCTGTGGTTTCCCTTCTGGAATTCTAACCCTCTCTTATGTCAATGAGTTTTGGTTTTGAAAAGTGGCTTACATTCAGAATTTGAACATGAAATTATGGCATTTATTAATGTAACTCTACTGAGTCCCCTAGTCATCCATTTTTTAATGTCCTTTGATGGTACAAGCAGTAATATTCTATTATCTATCTTCCCGATTGTCTGTAGACTAGGTGTCCATGTCTGCTATGGCTTATTACAATAATTTTGTCTGTAGCATAGGTGTCCTTGTCTGCTACTGTTTATTACAATAATTTTATCCATCTGGTTTCTGGAAGCCAAGCACTGCTCTCTGGCCTTGATATTTTTAAGACCTTATCAATCATGCCCATTGCTATTAGTGAGCCTACTTCTATATTACCATCTCCTCCTGCCACCACTGGCCTACAGAGAAGGCCATAATGAAGACTTAAAGTGATTTTGATACACCTATTAGCACCACGTTCCCTGTGACATTGGGCCTTCCTGTTGGGACTATTTGGCCTTGTATTTATAGCATATACATTATATCCATTTCCCTGAGACTTTTCTTTCTTTCCTCTATTATCTCATGACAATTTCATCATTTAAATTTCACTTAGAGTGAGCCATCCCATTTTTTCCCCTGCCTCTGGAAACACTTCTAATAGAATTTTTTTACCATCTTCTAGGATCCTAGCCAGGATGCTAATTCCTATTATTCTGAAGAGTGCTCCGAAAACAATGAACTTTCTTATCTAATCTTATGTTCCCTGATCTAATCTTATATCAAACACTCTCAGAATCCAATTCCATGTAAACTCCCTTGATTCTAGCAGTAAATGCTGGCTAGGACCTACAGCTCCATTGAGGTATATTTCCTTTACTCCCTTATAAGTTCCAGCAGATCCTGGCTCTATTTGCTGTGCCTTAACTTAATTTTCAGCTTTAGTGTCCAGGACAGGTAGGAGAGAGATCCTAATGGGGATACAATTTGTGTTATGAGTGATAGGCTTCCACATTTTCTTCAAACAATGGGAACATGCTTATACCATTCTTAATTGGACAAAGGTGGTGGTGTGAGGGATCAGAGTTGTGTCATTTTATAAATGCAGTAGTTTCAGAGAAGTCTGGAGGCTAAAATTGCAGGGAACATGTTTTCATCTGTTCACATCCCAACTGTAGCTCTTGTTCTTTTTCCAGCCAGAATCTTAATCATGGTAAAGCAGACTAGACTGAGAATTTAAACTCCTCTGAAATTCCTTCAACTCTATAATTGTTTTTAACTTGCTCTAACCTTCTATTTTGAAAGATTAAAACCTTTCTATGAGTTAACAGTGGGGTTCATTCAACATACACTTTGATTTCAAACAAACACCTTTTTGTTATCTTTTCTTAGATTTCAGTGTTGTTTAGTAATAGCCATCTAATACCCCTGTCCTTATAGTTACAATTTCCCCCACACATTTCAATTATACCAGCTAATGGATTATCGTTGACTTCCTAGTTCACTCAGTGAAGATATTATCAACTTTCACCAGTTATGGCATGCTTATTCACAGCTTGGAAGTAAGTAACTTCGTTTTGAAAATGATCTTATAGGGGTGCCTGGGTGGCTCAGTGGGTTAAAGCCTCTGCCTTCAGCTCAGGTCATGATCCCAGGGTCCTGGGATTGAGCTCTGCATTGGGTTCTCTGCTCAGCAGGGAGCCTGCCTCCCCCTCTCTCTCTGCCTGCCTCTCTGCCTACTTGTGATTTCTGTCAAATAAATAAAATAAAATCTTTAAAAGAAGGAAAAGAAAAGAAAATGATCTGATAGAATGTTTTTTCACACCACTCTAAGGATCGTTTGTTAATGGTTAGAGCTTCCAGAAGCTAGCATCTAGATGAAGTATAATGTGAAAGTTATTTATTAGTGATTAGAGCATCTGGAAGTGAGAAGAAGAAAGCAGGATAGAAAAGATAAGAAGTCAAACAGAAATGCAAGCCCGACAAAGACTTGACCAGTCCTATACTGTTTGCCAGAGTGCAAATTGTGCCTGATTTGTGCCTGATTAGACTACAATGTTCAGGCTTTTATATCCCACCTCAATTAATTATTGGATTTGTGCTGTCCTGGGAAAGATGTACTTTTGGGTGAGGTGTCTGTAGTTAAGACAAATTCTGGAAAAGTGAGCTAACAGCTAGAGTTGATAATAATGACAGCAGATGGTATTTCCCTTGTCCACTACACCTCATTTTTTCCCAGGATTTTATTTTCTTTCCTTTAATTGCGCTTAGCACAATTAAAGTTTTAATATTTCTTTTGTATTTATGTTTTTACTATCTTTGTCTCTTGATCATAAACTCCATGAGTAAAATAACCATGTGACAATATTCAACTTGTTGAATAATATCAGCTCTGTGTGCTCTTGCCTTAAGTACAGCCTTTTGTCCTATAATTTTTGGTAACATAAGAACAATAAAAAAAGTGCCTCCTTCAAATAGGAGCCAAATAAATGAAGAAAGGGGGGATGAATGTATGAACTACATCAAAAGATCAAATTTTGACCCAGTTGGGTAAGTTTTGTGGGACACAGGATCATAACTTAGAAGAGGAAATACATACTAATGGTTAAGTCTTACTTAAACATCCTCATTTTAATTAGAACTCAAAAAGATGTCAAATGACAAGTAGTTCAATTCTGGATCAAAGATTTATTATTAAAAAAGAAGAGTATGGCCTGGATAATCCTTAATGGATGTTATAGGGAGTATTATTTAATTTTTTAAAAAGATTTTATTTATTTATTTGACAGAGATCACAAGTAGGCAGAAAAGTAGGCAGAGAGAGAGGGGAAGCAGGCTCCCTGCTGAACAGGAAGCCTGCTGCGGGGCTCCATCGCAGGACGCTGGGATCATGACCTGAGCTGAAGGCAGCGGCTTAACCCACTGAGCTACCCAGGTGCCCCATTATTTAATTTTATTTTTAAATGATGTACTAAATCTTGATCTAAAGATACTGTGACAATGACAAATAATATTTTTTGAATGCAAGTAAGCACTGAAAAAGAAAAATAGCAAAGACATAACCAAATAAAAAGTGGAATCCTGAAATATAGCCTACAGAAAATACCACTGTTCTGATTTAGGAGATTATAGCTCTGTAGCTCTGGTTAAATATTGGTTAAGTCACCTAATTTGAAACTTGTTACTAAGGATAAGTTTCAGATAATTAGGAAAACAGTATAAATTGCATTCCATGTCCTTTGGTATAAACTATAGACCTTACTATTGCAGGGCAAATAACTAAAAAGTGGTGCTTAAAATACTTTTACTCAATTAGTAAATGATTTAACTGAATACATTTCAATGAGTAATCTTTGTCCATTCAAATTTCATTTAATCCCTCTAAAATCATATTGGGGTATTATGAATACTTACTGCCTGAAAAGCAAGCATATATGCACAACTCTTATTTGAATTATTTGGAAAAACTATTTAAAAAGAAAATATAAAAATGAATTTGGGTCAGTGGCTTATGACTATTGTTATCCTCGCTGTTCCTCAGTCAAGAGATATGATTATGCTTGAATGAAATTCACTCTGAACTTCTTGTTTTAGGCCATTAAAATTAGATGATGAAGATATGAAGTAAAAAAATTGTTAAGTAAAATTCTAGAATCTACTAACTTGCTGTTCCAATCTCTAAGTAATTATAAGTGGTAAAAATGGATTTTTGCCCAGGTTGCTAAGTACAAAAATCAAAAATCAAACCATGAAAAGAGAGATGTACAATATTATCCTGGAGATACTATACAATACTATACTATACTACTGTCCTCTAAAAACATCTTCCTTAATTCAAATTTGTTCATTATTGAGCTTGAGATCCAAGTTCTACTTCAGAGTGGTATGATATGTATTTCATCATATAGAGGAATCCAAATTTAAGGTAATATAAATACATAAGAAAGAACAATACCTTCTCCAAGTACCTGGGCACATTGGTTATCAGTAGTTTGGCATCGTCCTTTATAACAATATGCAGTTCCCAAACTGCACGACATGCCATTTGATGCATAAGTGTCAGGAACGCAATTACTGGATGTTCCATTGCAATATTCTGTAAAATCACATTCTTGATCAACACTCTTTCTACATGGAATGCCTGCTACTGCTATCTAGGAGGAAACAGAAAAAGAAAATCATGTTCTTGTGGATGACTATTCTTCCTTACTTAGTGAAGAGATTTATCAAATAAAATATGCCTAATTATTGATATTTGGGGGAATCATAAATTCCCAAGGTTGTGAGTTCTCTGAAAGAAATGTCAGGTATATTATTCATTATGAAGCCTGAAGGAAAGTAAGTGTCTCAGATATAAAAGGATCCTTTGTGACAGAGAGTTTACAACTCTTCTGTGCTCTGCGTTGGGAGGCCATCTAACTCAACCTGCGTTTAGAGGGAGCCTAAATAGGTAACACATACCTGTTCCGCAAAACTGGAGGGAAAATGCCCATACTTTTTTGTTCTTGAAGTGACCAAGAACCAAACTGCCTCGTTTCAATGTTTTGTTTGGATTTTCACTAGCTTATTTGTGTGGTGAGATATATAATCTCTCTTTTGCAGTTGTTTCTAGTTTGTAAACTCAGGATGATAAACATACTCTCAGAGAGTTTTTGTTAGGATTAAACTGAGTTAAACTGGATTATTTGGTTTTTGGAGTTTAATATGTAGAGTTTAATATGTTTGTTATAAATTTCGGATGCCACCTTATCAGGTATGTCATTTGCAAATATATTCCCCATTCAGTAGGCTGCCTTTTAGTTTTGTTGTTTCCTCTGCTATGCCGAAGCTTTTTATCTTGATGAAGTCCCAATAATTCATTTTTGCTTTTGTTTCCCTTGCCTTTGGCAACATGTCTAGTAAGAATTTGCTATGGTTGAGGTTGAAGAGCTTTCTGCCCGTGTTCTTGTCAAGGATTTTGATGGTTCCCTATCTCAAATTTACGTCTTTCATCCATTTTGAATTTATATTTGTGTATGGTATAAGAAAGTGGTCCAGTTTCATTCTATCACATGTTACTGTTCCGTTTTCTCAACATCACTTGTTGAAGAGACTTTTTTCCATTGGCCATTCTTTCCTGCTTTGTCAAAGATTAGTGACCATATAGTTGTGGGTCCATTTCTGGTTTTTCTTTTCTGTTCCATTCATCAATGTATGCTTGCACCAGTATCAAACTGTCTTGATGACTACAGCTCTGTACTGTAGCTTGAAGTCTGGAATCATGATACTTCCAGCTTTGCTTTTCTTTCTCAGGGTTGCTTTAGGTATTTGGGGTCTTTGTGGATCCATACAAATTTTAGGATTGTTTGATCTGGCTCTGTGAAAAAATACTGTTGGTATTTTGATAGGGATAGTGTTAAATGTATAGACTGCTCTGGGTAGTATAGACATTTAACAATGTTTGTTCTTCCAATCAATGCATATGGAATGTCTTTCCATTTGTTTTGTGTCCTCTTCAATTTCTTTCATCAGTGTTCTATAGATTTCAGGGTGCGGATCTTCTACCTATCTGGTTATGTTAATTCCTAGACATCTTATGGTTTTCAGTGCAATTATAAATGGGACTGATTCCTTGATTTTTCTTTCTGCTGCTTCATTTTTGGTGCATAGAAATGCAACAAATTTCTGTACATTTATTTTATATCCTGTGACTCTGCTGAATTCATGTATTAGTTTTAACAATTTTTTGATGGAGTCTTTTTGGTTTTCTATACAGAGTATCATGTCATCTGCAAATATTGAAAGCTGTACTTCTTCTTTGTCTATTCAGATGGCTTTTATTTGTTTTTGTTGTGTGATTGCTGAGGCTAAGATTTCCAGTACTGTATTAAATAGTAATGGTGACAATGGACATCCCCGTCTTATTCCTTACTGTAGAGAAAAAGGTCTCAGTTTTTCCCCATTGAGGATGATATTAGCTGTAGGTTTTTTGTACATGGCCTTTATGCTGTTGAGGCATGTTCCACCAAATAATCTAGTTAAGAAATGGGCAGAAAACATGAATGGGCTTTTTTTTCAAAGAAGACATCCAGATGGCTAAGAGACACATGAAAAGATGCTCAACATCACAGATCATCAGGGAAGTACAAATCAAAACCACAGTGAGCTATCACCTCACACCTGTCAGAATGGCTATAATTAACAATTCAGGAACAACAGGTTTTGGTGAGGATGTGGAGAAAGGGGAATTCTCTTGCACTGTTAGGAATGAAAACTGGTGCAGCTACTCTGGAAAACAGTATGGAGTTTCCTCAAAAAGTTAAAAATAGAACTACCCTATGATTCCACAATTGTACTGCTAGATATTTACCCAAAAGATTCACAGATATGAAGGGGTACAAGCCTCTTAATATTTATAGCAGCATAATTAACAATAGCCAAACTATATGTCCATCAACTGATGAATGGATAAAGAAGATGTGGTTCCTATATACAACAGAATATTACTCAACCATCAAAAAGAATGAAATCTTGTCATTTGCAATGACATGGATGGAGCTAGAATGTATTATACTAAGAGAAATAAGTCAGAGAAAGACAAATACTATATAATTTCACTCATATGTAGAATTTAAGAAATAAAACATGAACATATCAGAAGGGAAAAAAGGGGGGGGGAACAAACCATAAGATACTTTTAATAATAGAGAACAAACTAAGGGTTGATGGAGGTATGTGGGTGGGGAATGTGCTAGATGTGTGATGGGTATTATTAAGAAGAGCATTTGTTATTTAAAAAAATAAATAAAATAGAAAGGCATTTGCTATGATGAGCACTGGGCATTGTATGTGAGTGATGAACCACTGAATTCTACTGTTGAAATCAATATTGCCCTGTATGCCAGTTAGAATGGCCAAAATTAGCAAGACAGGAAACAACATGTGTTGGAGGGGATGTGGAGAAAGGGGAACCCTCTTACACTGTTGGTGGGAATGCAACTTGGTGCAGCCACTTTGGAGAACAGTGTGGAGATTCCTCAAGAAATTAAAAATAGAGCTTCCCTATGACTCTGCCATTGCACTACTGGGTATTTACCCCAAAGATACAGATGTGATGAAAAGAAGGGCCATTTGTACCACAATGTTCATAGCAGCAATGGCCACGGTCGCCAAACTGTGGAAAGAACCAAGATGCCCTTCAACGGACGAATGGATAAGGAAGATGTGGTCCATATACACTATGAAGTATTATGCCTCCATCAGAAAGGATGAATACCCAACTTTTGTAGCAACATGGATGGGACTGGAAGAGATTATGCTGAGTGAAATAAGTCAAGCAGAAAGAGTCAATTATCATATGGTTTCACTTATTTGCAGAGCATAACAAATAGCATGGAGGACAAGGGGAGATGGAGAAGAGAAGGGAGCTGAGGGAAATTGGAAGGGGAGGTGAACCATGAGAGATTATGGACTCTGAAAAACAATCTGAGGGATATGAAGGGGCGGGGGGTGGGAGGTTGGGGGAACCAGGTGGTGGGTATTGGAGAGGGCACGGGTTGCATGGAACACTGGGTGTGGTGCAAAAACAATGAATACTGTTACACTGAAAATAAATTAAAAAAATTTTAAAAAATATTGCACTGTATGTTAACTAACTAGAATGTAAATAAAAATTTGAGAAAAAACTGAGTTAAAGTAAAAAGTGCTTAGAACAACACGTAGTAAACAATGTATATAGTAGCTATCAAAATCATTATATAGATTATTATCTGGAAGTAGAAAGGCCTCCTTGCATAGCTCAGTTATTGTCAAATTTATAGGGCCTGTGAAGTACTTTATCTATTACCTTTCATAGGGTATTTCAACCTAAAATCCTATACCTTCAAAATCTATATTTCAAAAATTAATGAGAAATAAAGACTTTCTTAAGCAAATAATAACTGAGAGAATTCTTTTTTAGCAGATCTAAATTACAAGAAATCATAAGGGAGGTCGTCAGGCACAAAGAATATGATACTAAACAGAAATCTAAAATACAAAAGGAAATTAAGTGTAAAAAATGGAATAATTATTTTTAGTTATTAAGTTCATTTTTCCTTTATTTAACTTATCTAAAAGATAAAAATATATATATAAAGCAAAAATAGTAACAAGGTATTTTGCATTTCTAGTATATGAGAGTGTCCTAGATGTTTAAAGGAGCTGCTTTAAATTAGGACCTTGGATTTTGTAAAGAAAGTCATTTTAGTTTTGATCCTTTTTTCCACAAGCAAGCACCCTAATGCCCTGGGCCGCACACTAGTCCTCATGCCCTTTTCTCTTTACTCTCAGAGATGCTGCTACTGGCTCTGCCTTGGCTTGTACTCTGACATGCTTGAGTAATAGTGAAGTTAGTTGTGGATGTTCCACACACATTTGTGAGTTAACCACTGTTTGAATGATGCTGCTTTTTAGAGTTTTCCTAAAGTACAATAGATTTTTGAAGTTTTAGGTAATTGGAAAATTTTAAGCTTTTGCACTTTTTTTTTTTTAAAGATTATTTATTTATTTATTTATTTGAGATAGAGAGAGAGCAGAATGAGTGAGAACAAGTTGGGGGGCTGGACAGAGGGAGAAGCAGACTCCTTGCTGAGCAGGGAGCCTGATTGCAAGGCTCATGCCCAGGACCCTGGGATCATGATCTGAGCCCAAGGCAGATGCTTAACCGATTGAACCATCCAAGTGCCCTCAACTTTTGTGTTTAAAAGCGTTTTGGAAAGGCTGAAACAAAGTGAAAACATACAAAACTTATAATTTTTGCTTTGCAAAATTATACAGAGGTGTCTGTCTACTATTTATTCTGTAATCCCCACTGTCTCTATGACTTCAATTTAAACTTGTATTTTTTAAATCATTGTAGGAATTCTATCTTCCACTATATCTTTGTACATTCTAACCAAGTTATTTGGAATGTTTGTGAGTTAGTTTCCATACCATCAAAATGTACTGCCACTAAAGACTATAAAGAGAGAGTACACTTTTTTGAAGGGTTGAGACAAATTGTTTAAAAATATTCATAATTTGTGAGTAATAAAGAGACAGTTTGTATAATTTTTTAATAATGAATACTTATTTTGAAAACAAACTAAACAAACAAAAAGGGAATGAGCCACTAACAAGCACCGCAACATAAATGAACTTCAAATGCATTATGCTAACATGCCTAATTACAATGTTTACACATATTATTCCGTTTATATTTCAGCAAAAGGAAAATTGCAGATGCAGAAAACAGATCTGTAGTTTCCAGGGTCAGTGGGTGTAGAAATGGGTTGAATACAAGGAGGTACATGGTGACTTTTTGGGAGTGGTGATAAAATCACCTGTCCTTTGATTGTGGTGCTAATTATAAGACTGAAAATTTGTTATAATGCTAAGAATTATTCACTGAAAGAATTTTACTATAATAAAGTTATAGTTTAGTAAGTTATACCTTAATTGAAAAATTGAACAAAAAGAACATATGGAATATTTATGTGTATATAATATATCAGAAATAGAATTATAAAATATTTTGCTTTATGGAACTTGATTTCTCACCTAAACATATGTCTTAAAAATAGTATCATATTAGTACACCCATGTTTAGCCTGCAGTTACTAATTCTTTTATAATATGCAATAATTTATGTAACCGTTCAAATACTAATAAATATTGTTTATTAGCTACTGTGAACAATTCTGCAATTAATATTCTTTTTTGAACTTTCCATACATGTGCATATTTCTAACATATGTACATAAAAGAAACTGACTGGTAATCTATAATCTATACTCTGCTCAGAGATATTCAAATATTGCTCACCAAAAGGATTGTAGCAATTCAAAATTCCACAAACACTCTCCAAAAATGATCTTTATCCTTTCTGTTTGTTTAATATCTAACACTGTTTTTTTAAGATTACCATTTGGATGACTACTTTATATATTGTATTATTTTTATTTGTGTTTACCTTAACTACTGCACATGAAGTACACATATTGAACAATTTTACTTTCATTGTTATAAATTGCCTGAGCATCACCTTTGCCTGTGTGTGTGATTTGCCTTTTATTTATCAATATCTGAGAGTTCTTTACATATTCTGTATGCTATTCATTTTCTCTGCTACACAATTTGTCTATTTGTGTTACAATTTTTCCATGGTCATTTACCATTTATTTGACTTCACAATTTCCTTTATAATTGATAATACCTTGACATAGTAATGTTTGTTTGGAATATGTATGTTTGGAAACATAGTATGTTTACCCTTTCTTTATATGGTAATTTAGAAGGCAGTAAACTGTAGTTTTAACACAAAAGAATAATCAGTACCTATCTGTGATGCATTCTTTAATTCATAGTAGTTTTCCTTTTTACTTGTGGTTGTTTATGGTCTCTTCATTATTCTATATTCATTTTATCAACTCCACAATAATTTAATTAATATAGACTTCTATGATCACAGTTTAATTTCCTTTTTATAAACATTGGAAACTTACCTCACAATTTGATGTACAGCATGGTCCAGAACCACATCTTGCTGAGCCTTTCAGTTTACATGTATTAAAATCACAGCACTTCTTAAACTGACATTCCTAAAATTTCATAAGAAATATTATTGTAGTTCAACAATTTAACAGCTCTTATGTATTAATCTTAGCTTCTATTTATAAATTTTTGTGTTCAACTTTTCAATTATACAATATATTCAATGAAGCTTTATTATTTTATTACTTCTAGAATGTCCAAAAGAACATATAAGAACTAAATAACATCTAAAATAGTAGTTGATCAGTGACATTTATTACTTAAAATCATTGGTGACTAATTCATAAATTACCAAAATGGAAATATATCTTTGAGGAAGGAACATGTGAGTTTCCAAGAGAAAAACTTCCCCAATTGTCTTCTTAGTATTTTGTTTATTCCAGGTTCATTTTGCGAATAAAGTTAAAGTAGAGTTAGACAATAGTTACAACTAAAATACATTTGATTTAATAATTATGTGTTATGTTTTACTATAATGAAATTAACAAAAAAGAATATGTTAGTAAATATATGTATTTTATTTTTAATTTTTAAATATTTCTTGTTTTTTATTTAAAAAATGCTTATAATTTATTTTTTTAAATTTCTTTTCAGTGTAACAGAATTAATTGTTTTTGCACCACACCCAGTGCTCCATGCAATGTGTGCCCTCCTTAATACCCACCACCTGGCTCCCCTAACCTCCCACCCCCTGCCCCTTCAAAACCCTCAGGTTGTTTTTCAGAGTCCATAGTCTGTCATGGTTCACCTCCCCTTCCAATTTCCCTCAACTCCCTTCTCCTCTCCATCTCCCCATGTCCTCCATGTTATTTGTTATGCTCTGCAAATAAGTGAAACCATATGATAATTGACTCTCTTTGCTTGACTTATTTCACTTAGCATAATCTCTTCCAGCCCCGTCCATGTTGCTACAAAAGTTGGGTATTCATCCTTTCTGATGGAGGCATAATACTCCATAGTGTATATGGACCACATCTTCCTTATCCATTCGTCCGTGGAAGGGCATCTTGGTTCTTTCCACAGTTTGGCGACTGTGGCCATTTCTGCTATAAACATTGGGGTACAGATGGCCCTTCTTTTCACTACATCTGTATCTTTGGGGTAAATACCCAGTAGTGCAATTGCAGAGTCATAGGGAAGCTCTATTTTTAATTTCTTGAGGAATCTCCACACTATTCTCCAAAGTGGCTGCACCAACTTACATTTAATATTTCTTGTTTTAAAGATTTATTTGACAGAGAAATACTGAGCAAGAGAGAGAGCACAAGCAGGGGGAGCAGCAAGCAGAGGGAGAGGGAGAAGCAGGCTCCCCATTGAGCAGGGTAGCCCAATGTGTTGCAGGGCTAGGTCCCAGGACTCTGGGATCATGACCTGGGCTTAAAGCAGACACTTAAGGGGCTGATCCATCCAGGTGCCCCTATGTATTTTTACAAGTTAAATGACAGTCAATTGTTATTCAAATGGTGTAATAATTTAAATAATAAACTAAATATTGTTTCCATGTAAATAAATTGCATTTATATAATTTTTTAATATTTTTGTATTCTTAACACTTTAAAAAAGTCAAACATTTTCTGTTTACTCAAAAAACTAGTTTCAAAGATCTTGTCCTTTAACATAAAGGTAAGATTCTTCTTTATTTCTAATTTTCCATTTGTTTCTGCTTTTTAATGTCTAAAGACATGAAAAATCAATAGTCAGTCAATCAATCAAATCAATGTCAATAGGAATGTATTTATAAATATTCACATGCTAGAAATAATACAGAAAATATAGAGTAAAAGCTGAAGTTGTTTCTATACTTCCTAGATTATCCAGGGGTAGCTTCAATATCCTTATTAGTGTGTGTGTGTGTGTGTGTGTGTGTGTGTGTGTGTGTTCTTTCATGGACAGTAAATGAAGGTCCTCTCCCAACTGTATATATCAATACTAATTATGACAAAATGTATTTAACTTACAATGAGTTAGTGGGGAAATTGTGTCTCATTTTTTAAATCATCTCTCTAATTACTAGTGAATGTGAGCATGAATTTTCATTTTGTACAACATTATGAATTAAATGATCATTACTTTTGACCACTTTGAGTATTTTGTTTTTCCTTCTTTTCCCCACTAACTAGTGGGAAAAGTTTTTATATAATATCCAGTTATCCTTTCTCTCTTCTGTATGTTTACATTTCTTTGAAGTCTATTGTTTGTCTTGTTAATGGTGCCTGTCATTTTGTGAAATTTGTAATGTTTTTTCCTTATGATTATTGGGTTTTATGTCTCTTTACCAAGACCTCCATTATGCAAAGACTATTATCAATACTTTATTGTATCTTTGTTTTTATTTAAAACCTACAGATTTATTTTTTCTGAAATGTATGTCTATATTTTGTGGGATATTTGTTCAAATATGTATTACTTGTCATTATATTTGTTTATACAAGAACAAATGTACATTCCACATGTATAGGTAGGTATATAAAATAGAACTTCATTTTGTGAAATTAGGGATATTTATGAAGATACAGATGTCCATGTCATTCTGCCAAAGACCACCTGGAACACATCTGTAGTTCAACAAATTGGATTTATTACTAGTGTCAGCAAAGGAGAACACACATTCTGAGAAACTGTGGTACTCCTTAGTGAAAGGGTATAATTACAGAATTTGGGCTTGTGTTGGGCAATTTGGGGCATATAAGGAATCTGGGCTTTGTCAGATTAGATACTGTCAGAAAAGAAGGGGTATATCTCTGACTGAGCATTCTAATAATGCTTATCTAGAAGAGGAGGGACTATACTAATGCTAAATCTGAAATTGATAAAGTAGCAGGAATTTCTCACATTAGCCAGGATAGGAGGGTATTTGGTCATTTCTGTGACTTGAACAATTTCCAAGTTTTACTTGTATTCAGACATTGAGAGTGGCCTTGCTTTTTCTCTTCATCTATCATGATCACAGATGTTGAGTTTTTCTGAAATTCTTTAACAGGAGAACCCCACAACCCATCTATGGCAGGCCAGCTCCTAGCAACACCAAGGCCCAGCTGATATTATTAGGCCAGATCCTGAACATCAGGGGCTGCTTCTCCCTTTCTCATAATGAATGCACTGGATTTATAGATAAACAATTCTGACATTACATATTTCCATCCTGAAAATGAATGTTATATATCTATATAACTTTTACATATTTAGATAGTTAAATCACTGATGGATAAGTGTAGATATTATAGATAAAGATATATAGGTATCAATTTTCTTTTCTTATGCCAATAGCCCAATACAACATGAATGCAATTAAACAGCCTCAAAGTATGTTTGATGTTTAAGGCAAGATCTATTCCAAATCAACTTTTTCTATAAAAAGTTCCTTACATTCTTTCTTAGTTCTTGTTAAGAAAAACTTTCAAATAAACTCTCCAAGTACTGGTATGACTAATGGGTATTCTAGAAATGATACATAATTATAAAGATAATTATACTATCCACACATTCACTGAATCAACAAGTATTTGTTGAGTCCTTGTAAATACCAGATGCTAGTCTATGCACTGGCAATCAAGCAATTATTAAGATATGGACTATATTCATTTTAAATTTTCTGTATTTTTTTGGGCCAATACCACCTCATTTTAATCACAGTATATGTTTGTATTTGTGTGTGCACATTTGTATTTAACTTGCTAGGGATGGTAATTGTCCCAAATTAGTAAAATGGATGTATAGACTTAATTTTTATTTCTACATGGAAAGAAAAAGTTGGAACATATTGTCTTTCTTCTATAATTTAGAAAATATTGTATAAAATCAAAATAATTTCTTTTTTTAAATTTAATATAGTTGGCACACAACATTACATTAGTTTCAGATGTACAGCAGAGTGACTCAGTTTCTCTATACATTATGCTCTGCTCACCACAAGTGTAGCTACCATCTGTCACTATACAATGCTATTATGGTGTCATTGACTATATTCTCTATCCAGTGCTTTTATTAATTAAAAAAAAAATCACCATCAGAGCCATGTGTTAAGGACTTCTCTTAATGAGAAGTTTTGAAAATATAGATAGGATTTCTTTAGCATTACTTCTTAATAATGCTATTCACATTTTAGATGTCTAATCATGTTGGTTTTTGAAAATGCATTTTTTCAAGGAATTTTTCCATTTAATCTAGGTTGTTAAATTTAGTAATATAATGTTGTTCATGATATCTTCTTACCATTTTAAAATCATATTACATAAGATCTATATTGATATCCCCAACAGTAATGTCTTAGTTAGTGTTATTGCTGGCTTTTTTTTTTAAGATTTTATTTATTTATTTGACAGACAGTGATCATAGGTAGGCAGAGAGGCAGGCAGAGAGAGAGGGGAAGCAGGCTCCCCACTGAGTGGAGAGCCTGATGCGGGGCTCGATCCCAGGATCCTGAGATCACGACCTGAGCCGAAGGCAGAGGCTTAACCCACTGAGCCACCCAGGTGCCCCTGGCTTTTTTCACTAGTGTCATTAGGGGCATTTCTAGCTATCTAGCTATTTATTCAAACAACTTATATTTGGTTGCAGGATGCTTGGATGCAGAGTCTGTGAGAACCTGGGGTCCATTGAACTTTCCGTGAGATGGCCTTTTCCTTTTTTTTCTTTTTTTGTTTGTTTTTTGTTTGTTTGTTTGTTTGTTTGTTTGTTTTGTTTTGCTTTGTTTTGGTTTTGGATCATTTTATGTTTATTTATTTAATTAATTAATTTATTTAAATTTTTTTCAAGGACTCCAAGTATCACCTGGATTCTCTATACCCTCACTCTACTCATGATGATGTTTTGGGTCCTCTCATGTGAATACCAGCAAAGATTCTGTATTGAATCATCCTACAATGATCTGGGTATTTTCCATTCCCCAGTGGATAGTTGTTTCAGTAAAAGACTATAGGACACTCTGTTGGGAGAGGGGAATGACTGAGGAAATTGCTGCTTTCTGTCCTTACTGGAGCATTGTAGGATTTCATCCTCTACCTGAGCGATGAGCTCAAGCTCTAAGACTGATTTGGGTTTGAAAATGTAGCGAGAGATTAGCAAGAGATTTGTAGCAATTGGCCTCAATCCTCTGCTCACTTTTTCTTTTACACCAAGAAATATGGTAATTAACTACCCAGATCCTTCTTAACTATCAGTATAAATCCATGCATCAAAACCAGTAGTTGCCATCTATGTCTTTCTTCCCTTTATGCTAACTTCATCTATTTTGGCTGTTATTGTTAAGCACTGTCTCTTGGCCTCTGCTATTTGCTATTCCTAATGACACCAGGGTGCTCAGTTCTGTAAGGGCACTTTCAGCCACCAACTGTTGTCTATAAAAGAAAGCTACCACTGAGATTTTCAACATTATTACCTCCTTAGTTGGATTTTTTCATTGCCTTAGTGAAAGCAATATCCTGTAAACCATCCAAATAATTGGGTGCTGGATTTGTATTCTTATATTCGATTATAGTATGACCACTATTCTGAGCTTTTGACCCCTTCTATATTTCTCTATTAAGGTAATTCTTGTGATTAAAAAAATAAATAAAAATAAAGAAGAAAGAAAGATCTGAGATAAATGGAAAACCTACACATGTACACACACACACACAGAAACACACACACACACACACACTTTTGGGAGTAGTGGGGATTAAGAAAACTTGTAGAGATTTAATGTTATATAAACAAATGGTCAGCTCTTTTTGTAGGTGCATAAGAAACTCATGTAATGGCTGGGGGACTAATCACTAAATTTTATTTTATTTAAATAGAGGGGAATTGCAAAATATTACATAATAATATTAGATTAAATATGTGGTCTTATCTGTTAAGAATAGTGTACAGAGAGTGTTTTGTTAATAGGACTGTGGTAGAATGGATATCTATTTTTAGAAGTGAGGAAACAGAACAAGTTTTGATCATCCTGAAATGTGGAAATGCAAGAATGCTTAATGATTTAGAAAAATCTATCATAATTTTTCACCATTCTTGTAACAAAAAGAAATGGGGAAATTTGAACCAAATTCAGGAAAAGTCTGTAGAGAAAACAGACTGGGGTCACATGAGTTAGGAAATAAATTGAGGATAAAAAGCCAAGCACTTAACCTTATATGCAAAACCTCTCTGCTGGCATACTTGGGAACAGTATATGCAAACCAAGTTTTCATGAGTCATTTGTTTTCTCATTTGAAAAGGGATGGAAAAGCAATTCATACACCCTTACACTCATTTTCATATCTAAGTTTTATATTAAAGACATAATTGCATATATTATCTCCTATATACCATGACAACTACTTATTAGAAACACAAGAAATTTTGCTCAAATTCCAATTTTTATTGCTTACCTCTTGGCTGCCACAGTCACATTCTTCATTAGGTTCCAACATCCCATTACCACATACTGATTGATTTTGATATAATGGTTGCAAATTTGAAAAGTTCTGAAGACATTTAGCCTCAAATTTTGAAACAAAATATCTATAGTCATACATGCTACAGTTGCTAAAAATCTTTATACCACTGGAACCCCTACAATGAAATAATAATCCTCAGGTAAATCCTCAGGCTAATAGAACTCCACCTAAACAATGCCCCTATATATAATGACATAAATTGCAATGTGGCTAATGAAAAACTTATACCTGAGCAGAGATGAAGACAAGCATGATTTAAAATGCCATAAAAAATGTATCTTTCCAGGAAAGCAATAAAGTATAATGGTTAGATATCTATTATCTATCATCTATCTTTTTGTCTACCTAATATGTTCTTCTCTCATATAGCCAAAGCTTCCCTCCCTCATTTCAGTTAGATGTCTACTCAAATGTAATCGTCCAAAAAAGTCTTTCTTGACATTATATAAAATTGTGTCCTCTCCCCCATTCTACTTCCACTGTCAATATTTATTATTCCACATGGTACTTTTGTGTCATGTAAAAATAAGCTCATTTGTATTTTTTAAATTTGTTTTTATGTAACTTAAATTTAACACTAAAATGTAAGTTCCATTAAGGTCTTCATTTTCATGTTCACTGCTATATTTTTAGTGGAATATCTAAAAAATATGTCTAATGGATCTCCACTAGACATTTTGAATATACTATGTACAATACTGACTACTGGTCTTCTCAGCCAAGACTGCTCCATCTACTATTCTCAGTTCCAGGCAACTCTATTCTTCTGGTTTCTCAAGCTGATAACATTGGTGTAATCCCTGGACTCTTCTCTCTTGTATACATCCTTTATTAATACACATGCATGTAAATTAATATAACATATACAGTTAGTAATTTTCATGTTGACTGAATGTTGGAATGATAATATTTTTGATATACTGTTAAATAAAATATATTATTAAAAATACATTATTGCAGCTAACTTCATCTGATTTTTAAAATTTTTTAATGCAACTACTAAAATAGTTAAAATTACATATGTGGGTCACATTTTATTTCTATTGCCAGTCTAAGCAATCATGTCTGAAGCAATAACTCCAAAACAGCCATAGCTGAGCCTCCAAATGTATAGCTGCTAATGTTTTGGAGTTGGTAAAGTGAGGAAAAAGTAACGCTTTAGCTTTCACAGACTTAGCCATTTGTAATGGAATAAATGGGGGAAAGTGGGAAGAATGCCACAAGGAATAATATAATTTAAGCAATTTTCAATTACTTAACAGCCACTTTGTTTCAATAGGTATCAGTGTCACTCCACTTTTGCAGGCCATTCTCAGGCAAAAAGTTACAAATTTTGAGCACTGATATTTCTTATACAAAATTAATTTAAAAATAGAGACTTAGATGAATCACTGAATTCTAATCCTGAAAACAATATTGCACTATATGTTAATTAACTAGAATTTAAATAAAAATTCAAAAATAAAAAATAGAAACATTATCTTTTACTTGGGTCACATGTTTTTGAGTAAAAATTGGAAGTATTAATTAGAATTTGGAACATTTGTATAACTGTGTACAAAGCAATTTATTTTTGTAATCTTTGCTTAAAAGATGGCCATGAAAAGGAAGAAATTAATGTATTAGCCTAAGTATATAGAATTTTAATAGACCAAGACATTTCAAAGTAAATATTAATTAATTAGCTTTTTGTGGAGAAGATTAAAACCCAGGTCTAAAGACAACTATAAAATAAGTCGAGGTAAGGCAACAGCCTCAAAGTATTTTAATTTCTTTTTTTAAATTTCTTTTCAGCGTAACAGTATTCATTGTTTTTACACCACACCCAGTGCTCCATGCAATATGTGCCCTCCCTGATACCCACCACCTTGTTCCCCCAACCTCCCACTCCCCGCCCCTTCAAGACCCTCAGGTTGCTTTTCAGAGTCCATAGTCTCTCATGGTTCACCTCCCCTTCCAATTTCCCTCAACTCCCTTTAATTTCTAATCCCAAACTCCAAGAGCAGTCTATGAAAAATTGAAATAATTATTTTAGGGGAACATAGCTTTTCCTGCAATCCTAACTCTCTCTGAATCCCATGGATATTAACTTGGCAAAATCTCAACTATTTACTTTCTTTATATATACACTTTGGTGGCTGAAATTATACGGACTAAAATAAATAACATGTTGTTTGAATTCACATTGCATTTGTAATTACTAATATCAAGTATATCTTCAAAACTCCCTACAACCCTACCATACTTTTAAAAAAATTATTTTATTTTATTTTGTGTGCATGTTCCAAAATCCATTGTTTATGCACCACACCCAGCGCTCCATGCAGTATGTGCCCTCCTTAAATACCCACCACCAGGCTCACCCATCCCCTAACCCCTCTCCCCTCCAAAACCATCAGTTTGTTTCTCAGAGTCCACAGTCTCTCTCCAAGACAAGTGTTTAACATATTTTATCCAAACTTTTATACTCCTTACTAGAAGAAATTGTCCTTATCTTTATAACTCAATTAACCAAACTACCTAAATCTTTATCTCTTTACTCTGCTAATATCTTATCACAATAATTGAATATACTCAGCTCCAATAAAAGTCAGCCTCTCTACTCATGCACTAAATTCTATCCTCTCTAATTTACTCAATGATTTTTTTAAAGTCTTCATTATATCCAACATCATCATCTTTTCCTTCTCTTCTCTTTATTTCTTTTAGCCTATAGATAATATGTAGTTTCTCCCATCCTAATAAATTTTTAATGTTGTTTTTCTAATTGCATACTGATACTGTTGATATATGTGGGTAGTCATCATAATATCTGTAAATAGGGACAATTTTTTTTCCTCTGCAAACCTTTTCTCCTTTTACTATCTCTTTAAAATTCTAACCAAAGCTGCCAGTACTATATTACTAAGGGTAATTTTAGATATGTTTGCTTTGAATGCAATATACTACAACAACCAAAACAATAGTACCATGCTTATATAAAATTTCAGAGTCTTCATAAATCTTAAAAATTTCCCTCTAATTCCCTCAAGTGAGCATTTCTTAATCATGTCATTTACCACTTTCCTGGAGTCATATCACTTAGACATATTTGTTAGTGTGATATCTCTTTTGGCACAACACACTTTCCAATTTTTGACATGGAGTTGAATATAAAGAATAAAAAAAATCACATCTTGTAAACAACTTCACAAACATATATGTGAAATTAATTAAAAAGAAAAAAGTCTTACAGTGCTTTAGGATTCATTATGCATGTAGCTCTTGGACAAGAACAGTTATTAATATCATCATATGTTAATCCCATTTTAAGCCCAAGTAGTTGAGCTATAATAATGGAAAATCCCTCCAAAGTTATTGCATCTGGATACTAAAATAAAGAAGATTGAAAGGAAAACCATCATACAAGTAGTTAACAAATAAAGTAATAAAATATTTTGTTTCTGTAAAATTTTATATTTTAATACTTCTTATGTTAAGTGTATTTTACAACATGTTATTCTGATATGTCATTGATAAGACTATCCATCTGATTAATTGAGTAAGAACCAAGCAACAGTGTAAAGAATGATCAAGCAAGAAGTGTTCTCTGGTTTAATATTTAACATACTCAAATTGTATAGCCATAGTATTTCTGATACAATCAACAAAACACATTTATTTAATATTCTCATTAAATAAATTCACCCAATTAACAAATCTTAATTCAGTATACACATGTGTCAAGCACATTAAAAGAAGATGAAAATGTAGTGGCATGCATGAAAAAATGGACTTTATTCACACTGGGAACTTCCATTACAGAAGGGGGAAAGAAAATAAACTAGCGACTTGAAACAAATTTCCCAAATACAAAGAGATCATGAAAAGTGTTCTAAAGAAAATGAAGTGCTCCAATAGAGAATTTTGAGAAGGAGTATAACTACTTAATATTTGTGAATTAGTATTTAAGCTGAGGTGTATCATTTAGGAAATGGCCCAGCAATATAAATAGGAGTAAGATGCTTGTATCAGAGCTCATTAAAATGTTGTAGTATAAACTCTCATCACTGTTGCTCAACATAGTACTAGAAGTCCTAGCAACAACAATCAGAAAACACAAAGAAATAAAAGGTACTCAGATTGGCAAAGAAGAAGTCAAACTCTCTTTTCACAGATGACATGTTACTTTATATGGAAAACCCAAAAGACTCCACCCCCAAACTTTTAGAGCTCATACAGCAATTCAGTAATGTGGCAGGATACAAAATCAAAGCACAGAAATCAGTTGCTTTCTTATACATGAACAATGAAAATATAGAAAGGGAAATTAGAGAATTGATTCCATTTACTATAGCTCCAAGAACCATAAGATACCTGGGAATAAATCTAACCAAAGAGGTAAAGGATCTACGTTCAAGGAACTACAGAAAACTCATGGAAGAAATTGAAGAAGACACAAAAAAACAGAAAAGGGTTCCATGTTCATGGTTCAGAAGAATAAATATTGTTAAAATGTCTATACTGCCCAGAGTAATCTATACTTTCAATGTCATCCTGATCAAAATTCCACTGGTATTTTTCAAAGTGCTGGAATAATCCTAAAATTTGTATGGAACCAGAAGAGACCCCAAATCACTAACAAAGCTGGGAGCCATCACGTTTCCCGATTTCAAGCTTTACTACAAAGCTCTCATCACCAAGACAGGATGGTACTGGAACAAAAACAGACACATAGACCAATGGAATAGAGTAGAGGTCCAGATATGAACCCTCAACTCTATGGTCAGCTAGTCTTCAAGAAAGCAGGAAAAAACACCCAGTAGAAAAAAAGACAGTCTCTTCAATAAATGGTGCTGGGAAAATTGGACAGCTATGTATAGAAGAATGAAACTCGACCATTCTTTTACACCATACACAAAGATAAACTCAAAATGGATAAAAGACCTCAACATGAGGGCAGGTTGGTGGGATGGAGGAAGATGAACAAAATAGATTAAAAAAAAAAAGATTAAGAGTACACATATCTTGATGAACACTGAGAAATGTACAGAATTGTTGAATCATTATAGTGTAGACCTGAAACTAACATAGCACTGCATGTTAATTACACTTAAGTAAACATAAACAAAAAACAAAAAGATGTAAATTGGGACTACATAAAACTAAAATGTTTCTTCACAGCAAAGGATAAAGAAATCAACAGGATGAAAAAGCAACCTATGGAATTAAAGAAAATATTTGCAAACCATATATCCAATAAGTAATTATATAACAAATATATAAGGAGCTCAGAACTCAATAGCAAAACACCAAATAACTCAACTGAAAAATATACAAAGGACTTGAATAGACATTTTTTCCAAATCATACATACAAATGGTCAGGCTTATGAAAAGATGCTAAACATCACTAGCCATCAGAGGAATACAAATCAAACCCACCATGAGATAATACCTCAGAGCAGGTAAGACAGCTAATTATCTTAAGGACAAGAGATAACAAATATTGGTTAGGATGTGGAGAAAAGCTCTTGATGGGAATGTAAATTGGTATGGTCATTATGAAAAATAGTGTGGGTGTTCCTCAAAAAATTCAAAATAGGATTACCATATGACCCAGCAATCCTACTTCTGGCTATATTACCAAAGTAAGTGAAATCACTATCTGTACCCAACGTTAATAGCAACATTATTCATAATAGCCAAGTTTTGGAAGCAACATCAATATCTATCAATAGATGAATGAATAAAGAAAATGTAGTGTATCTATACAATGAAGTATTATTCAGTCATAAAAAAGAAGATAATCCTTCCATTTGCAACAACATAGATGACCAGGAGTGCATTATTCTAAATAAAATGAGAAAGACAAATATGTTTGCTATCACACACATATGATAACTTTAAACTATAATTCATCATTATGTATTATATACTTGAAATTTGTTAAGAGAGAAGATATGAACAGACACTTCTCCAATGAAGACATACAAATGACTATCAGACACATGAAAAATGTTCATCATCACTAGCCATCAGGGAGATTCAAATTAAAACTACATTGAGATACCACCTTACACCAGTTAGAATGGCCAAAATTAGCAAGACAGGAAACAACATGTGTTGGAGGGGATGTGGAGAAAGGGGAACACTCTTACACTGTTGGTGGGAATGCAAGTTGGTGCAGCCACTTTGGAGAACAGTGTGGAGATTCCTCAAGAAATTAAAAATAGAGCTTCCCTATGACCCTGCCATTGCACTACTGGTTATTTACCTCAAAGATATAGATGTAGTGAAAAGAAGGGCCATCTGTACCCCAATGTTCATAGCAGCAATGGCCATGGTCACCAAACTGTGGAAAGAACCAAGATGCCCTTCAACAGACGAATGGATAAGGAAGATGTGGTCCATATACACTATGGAGTATTATGCCTCCATCAGAAAGGATGAATACCCAACTTTTGTAGCAACATGGATGGGACTGGAAGAGATTATGCTGAGTGAAATAAGTCAAGCAGAGAGAGTCAATTATCATATGGTTTCACTTATTTGCAGAGCATAAATAGCATGGAGGACAAGGGGAGTTAGAGAGGAGAAGGGAGCTGAGGGAAATTGGAAGGGGAGGTGAACCATGAGAGACTATGGACTCTGAAAAACAATCTGAGGGTTTTGAAGGGGCGGGAGGTGGGAGGTTGGGGGAACCAGGTGGTGGGTATTGGAGAGGGCATGGAGTGCATGGAGCACTGGGTGTGGTGCAAAAACAATGAATACTGTTACGCTGAAAATAAATTTAAAAAATTTAAAAAAAAGAGAGTACATCTTAAGCATTCTCATAAAATGTAACTATGGGAGTTGATGAATATATTAATTTGATATGGGAATTGTTCCATAATGTAAATATATCAATTTTTCACATTATGAATTATAGTTCCCATAGTTATATTAGATCCTCAGAACTTATTCATCTTATAACTGGAGGTTTGTACCCTTTGGCCAACATTTCCCCATTTCCCCCTTCCCCTAGCTGCTAACAACTACAGTTCTACTCTGTGTTTCCATAGTTTGACTTTTTTTAAAGTTATAGCACTGAGTGCTTTATTGTAGTGCTGACTCACTATATTATGCACCTGAAACTAGTATTACATCATATAGTAACTAACTGGAATATTACTAAAAACTTAAAACAAACAAACAAACATCAGAAGGTAACATTACTAGTTGGGAGTCCATGCCCAAAGGAACTACCTATAAACAGTGACAGGATTTGTGACTTTCAGCCTAAGGCCAGGTATAATAGACATGGCAAGTCGGTTCACAGGCTATTCATGAAAAAAAAAATTGATACTCCAGGTTCAGGAAATTAAGTATCTGATATGAAGAAAAGGTGGCTGCTGTGTGGATATACAAAAGGGAAGACTTTAGAAGAAGAATCCTCAAAATTCCATCTCCCACATTTCTGGCTGACTCCTCAAACATTCATACATGTTTGTGCCTCAGCACTGAACTTAGCTAATGACTAAAGATCTCAACTGAGTCCAGAGTCATAGTCTGTTGTCTACAGTTGCCATTCTGAATTTAACCAAGAGTACTGCATGATAAAAGAAACAAAAAATCAATACTTATCAGAGAAAAACAATGGAACCCAGACTCTCTAATAGCATGTATAATATCCATAATGTCAAATATCTTTCAATGCCATGAAAACTAAATTAGGAAGTAAACAATGGCCCACAGAACTGATCTAGAATGTGTTTTTAAAAACAAAGCTTTCTTCTGAAATGGAGGATTTAAATAGGAATTAGTATCATAACATATTTCTCAGAAATATCCTGAATGTAGTGAAACATTGCTTATCATATCAAGAACAAGAAATCGCTCAACTGAAATGAGAAAACATAATCAACAGACAGCAAAACCAAGATAAAATCCTTCATAAATTATCATAAAATATTAACAAGTAATTATAAAATCTCTAAAACAAATAAAAACAAAGTTTCAACAAAGAAATATATAAGAAAACAGAAAATGACATTTATAGAACAGAAAATACAGAAAGCATAAATAAATAATAAATAAAATCTGAGTAGGTGGACTTAGTTGCAAAATGGAGATGTTAGAATGAGTGAATTTAAGGACTAATTCATATAAATTATCTAATCTGAACAAGAGAGAGAAAATATTTTTTTATAAAACTAACAGAGATACAGGAAGCAGTGGAACAGTGGCAAAAGATCAAACATCAATGCTGTTAGTGTCCCAGAAGGGGAGAAAGGGGGCAGAACTGAAAAATATTTGAAGGAAAATGGCTAAAAAGTCCCCAATTTCTAACAAGATAAACTAAAACAATCATGGCAGACACATCATGATTAAATAGCTGGAGAAAATATTTAAATCTTGAAATCAGCCAATGAAAACCAGCACATTGTTTATAGAAGAGTAATGATTCATAAACAGAGAATTTCTCATCAGAAATAATGATGCACAGAGGATATAGCACAATATTTTTCAAGTGCTAAATGAAAAAAATGTCAATCCACAACTTTAATCCAGAAAATATATCCCTCAAGAATGAAGATGAAATGAAGACATTCTGGAATGATAGAAAACTAAGATATTATGCTTTTTAAAAAAATGACTGAAGAATTTTTGGAAGTTAAAAAGAAATTGATAATAAAGGAAAAAGTGTAACTTCAGGGATCAATGAAGAGGAAGAAAATGGAAAAATATAATAAACTTTCTCTCCACTTGATTTTTAAAAAAAATTTGTTTTGCGGTTGAAAATAAAATGTTAATTTGTGTGATATAGTTTTAAATGTATTTAAAAGTAATAATTAAGTAAACTACATAATTACTCATTTTATGTTTGTATGATACGATTTGAGACCTAAAAGATGGTGTTAACATTTCTACATTCTATTTGAAGTGATAAACTCTCTATACACACATTTGTGTGTGTGTGCATGTGTGTATATGTGTTTGCACTCTCACTACATAAAACAGTAAAAGACTTTTCCAAAGAATGTCTGGTGGTATCACAATTCTGGACTTCAAGCTCTATTACAAAAATGTAATCATCCAGACAGTATGGCACTGGCACAAAAATAGACACATAGATCAATGTAACAGAATAGAGAACTCTGAAATGGACCCTCAGCTCTATGGTCGAGTAGTCTTGAACAAAGCAGGAAAGAATATTCAATGGAAAAAAGAGTTTCTTTCTTTTTTTTTTTTTTTAAAGATTTTATTTATTTATTTGACAGAGAGAGATCACAAGCAGGCAGAGAGAGAGGAGGAAGCAGGCTCCCCGCTGAGCAGAGAGCCCGATGCGGGGTTCGATCCCAGGACCCTGAGATCATGACCTGAGCCGAAGGCAGTGGCTAT
>NW_019154095.1:36650362-36761520 GCF_002288905.1 Enhydra lutris kenyoni
TTATTTGACAGAGAGAGATCACAAGCAGGCAGAGAGAGAGGAGGAAGCAGGCTCCCCGCTGAGCAGAGAGCCCGATGCGGGGTTCGATCCCAGGACCCTGAGATCATGACCTGAGCCGAAGGCAGTGGCTTAACCCACTGAGCCACCCAGGCACCCCGAAAAAAGAGTTTCTTCAACAAATGGTGTTGGGAAAATTGGACAGCCACATGTAGAATGAAACTGGACCACTTTCTTACGCCGTACACAAAAATAAATGCAAAATGGATGAAAGACCTAAACGTAAGATAGGACTCCATCAAAATCCTAGAGGAGAACACAGGCAGCAATATCTTTGATCTAGGGCACAGCAACTTCTTGCTAGTCATGTCTCCAAAGGCAAGGGAAACAAAAGCAAAAATTAACTAGTGGGACTTCATCAGGATAAAATGCACAGCAAAGAAAATATTCAACAAAACCAAAAGACAACCAAAAAAAAACAAAAAACAAAAAACAAACAAACAAACAAAAAAACCAAAAGACAACCTACAGAATGGAAGGAGATATTTCCAAATGTCTCATCAGATCAAGGGCTAGAATACAAAATCTGTAAAGAACTTTACAAATGTAATCCTTCTTTAAATGTTTGGTAGAATTCCCCTGGGAATCCATCCAGTTCTGGACTCATAGTTTTGGGGAGATTTTGATACTGATTTAATTTCTTTGCTGGTTATCAGTGTGTTCAGATTCTCTATTCTTCCTGTTTCAGTTTTTGTAGTTTATATGTTTCTAGGAACACATCCCTTTCTTCCAGATTGCCTAATATGTTGGGATATATTGCTCATAATATTATTTTATAATTGTTTACATTTCTTTGGTATTGGTTGTGATCTCCCTCTTTCATTCATTATTTTATTTATTTGGGTCCTTTCTTTCTTTCTCTTTCTCTCTCTTTCCTTCTTCTTCTTCTTCTTTTTTTTTTTTTAATATGTCTGGCTAGGAGTTTATCAATTTTATTAATTCTTTTGAAGAACCAGTTCCTAGTTTCATTGATCTGTTATTTTTTTTTAAATGTCTGTATCATTGATTTCTGTTCTAATCTTTATTATGTATCTTCTCATCCTGGATTTAAGTGTTATTTGTTGCTCTTTTTCCAGATCCTTTAGGTGTAAGTTTAGTTTGTGTATTTGAGGCTTTTATTGTTTCTTGAGAAAGGCCTGTATTGCTATATACTTCTCTCCTAGGACCACCTTAGCTGCATCCCAAAGGTTCTGAACAGTTGTATTTTCTTTTTCTTTTAATTTTCTTTAAAATTTTTTTTATTAAAGGTTTTTATTTATCTGACAGAGATAGCGAGAGAGAGGTCAGGAATGAGGAGGAGAGGGAGAAGCAGGCTCCCCACCGAGCAGGGAGGGATCAAGCCCCTAACTGACTGAGCCACCCAGGCACCCCCCAGTTGTATTTTAACTTTCATTTGTATCCATGAATTTTTAAAAATACCTTAGTTTCCTGGTTGACCCATTCATTCTTTGGTAGAATGCTCTTTAACTTCCAATATATGTGTTCTCAATTTTTTTTTTCTTGTGATTGAGTTCAAGTTTTAAAGCACTGTGTTCTGAAAATATGCAAGGAATAATCCCAATCTTTTAGTATGAGTTGAGACCTGATCTGTGAGCCAGTTTGTGACCTATTCTGGAGAATGTCCCACATTCACTTGAGAAGTATGTGTTTTGTTGCTTTAGGATGAAATGCTCTGAATATACCCGTGAACTCCATCTGGTCCAGTATGTCATTCAAAGCCTGTTTCTTGTTGATTTTCTGCTTAGATGATCCATCCACTGCATGGCTATTCAAGTCCCCTACTAGTTTTGTATTATTATTAATGTATTTATTTAATTTTGTTATTAATTCATTCATATATATGGGTGCTCCCAAGTTAGGGACATAAATATTTACAATTATTAGATTTTTTTTGGATAGACCCTTTTATTAAAATATAGTGTCCCTCTTCATGTCTTATTACAGTCTTTGGTTTAAAATCTAGTTTGTCTGGGAGGAAGAGTCAAGATGGCGGGGAAGTAGCAGGCTGAGATGACATCAGGTAGCAGGAGATCAACTAGATAAGATAGCTTATCAAACCATTCCAAACACCTACAAATCCAAAAGGAGATCAAAGAGAAGAAGAGCAGCAATTCTAGAAACAGAAAATTGACCACTTTCTGAAAGGTAAGACCTGTGGAGAAGTGAATCTAAAGCGACGGGAAGATAGACCACAGAGGGAAGAGCCAGCTCCCAGCAAGTGGCGGAGCAACGGAGCACAAAATCAGAACTTTAAAAGTCTGCTCCACTGAAGGACATCGCTCCAGAGGCTAAGGAAGGGTGTCCCCCCCATTTGGGGACATCATGGTCTCAGGTCCCACGGGGTCACAGAAAGATCGGGGATGTCTGAGTGTTGTAGAGCTTGCAGGAATTAGAGTGGGGAAGCCAGCTACAAAGACGGAGCCGAGGATTGAACTCTCAACTTGGGATTACCTTAAACTGTGATCCGTGGCACAGTTGGGCCACTGCTCTGTGAGCAGAGACCCCACAAGATCCAGGGAGACCCCCCTGGAAGAGTGCAGGGATCTGCTGGGTTTGGAGACTCCAGGCAGGGCTGTGGCAGAGACAGAGATGATTGGTCACAGGCTGGGTGAACTCGGAGCATGACTGGAGGCCAGGAAGACAGGAGTGATTGAGCGCTTTTCTCCAAGGGCACACTGATGAGTGGGGCTCCGAGATCTCAACTCCTCCAGGCCAGAGATTGGGAGGCTGCCATTTTCATTCCTGTCCTCTGGAACTCTATGGAATGCGTTCAGGGAACAAAAGCTCCCGAAAGGGAACCCAAGTGGATTACTTAGCCTGGTCGCTGGTAAAGGTGGTGCAATTCCACCTCAGGCAAAGACACATGAGAATCACAACAACTGGCCCCTCCCCCAGAAGATCAGCAAGAAATCCAGCCAAGACCAAGTTCACTTACCAAGAATAACAGTGGAATTCCAGAGGAAGAGAAAGCAAAGCATGGAATTCATGCTTTCTCCCCATGACTCTTTAGTCTTGCAAAGTTAAGAAATATTTTTTAGTTTTATTTTTTCTTCTGCTAATTTTTATAACTTTTACTTTTTCCTCTTTAAATGTTTTTTTAACTAGTTTATCTTAACAACACCTTTCATTAAAAAAATCTTTTTTGACTCTTCATTAATATAGTCATATTTTTTCCTTCATTGTATCTAACTTTATTTTTTTGTATACACATAGGGTTTTTTCTTCTAAAAAAATTTGGGATACAACTTCTTCTAATAGATCAAAATGTACCCTAAATCTAGCACAGGGCTTTGTTCTAGTCTCCAGTCTGAGCAAATTCTCTCCACATTCTTTTTCTTTATTCTCCCAACCAACTTATCTTATCAACTCCTTCTTTAGAAATTTTTAAAAAAAATTTTTGCATCTTTATGTCGTATTCCACTCCTTCATTGTGTTTACCCTTATATATGTTTTTCATTCTTTAAAATTTTGGGAGGTATTTTCTTCTAAGAGACCAAAATACTCCCAAAATTAAGTGGATGACCCTGTTCTATTCACCAGTCTAATATATTTATTTTCTTTTTTATGTTTTTTCTTTATTTTTTTCTTTTAAAAATTTTTTTTTCTGAACTTCTTTTTACCCCCTTTCTTCCCTCCACAATTTGGGGTCTCTTCTGATTTGGTAAAAGCACATTTTCCTGAGGTCTTTCCCACCCTTTTAGTATTTTATTAACTCCTTCATATATCCTTATCTGGATAAAATGACAAGGTGGAAAAACTCACCACCAAAAAAAAAAAAAAAAAAAAAAAAATCAAGAGGCAGTACCAAAGGCTAGGGACCTAATCAATACAGACATTGGTTATATGTCAGATCTAGAGTTCAGAATGATGATTCTCAGGCTCAAAAAAGGCATGGAAGATATAAGAGAAACAAGTCTGGAGAAATAAAAGCTCTTTCTGGAGAAATAAAAGAACTAAAATCTAACCAAGTTGAAATTTAAAAAGCTATTAATGAGGTGCAATAAAAAATGGAGGTTCTTACTGCTAGTATAAATGAAGCAGAAGAGAGAATTAATGATATAGAAGACCAAATGACAGAGAATAAAGAAGCTGAGCAAAAGAGAGACAAACAACTATTGGACCACGAAGGTAGAATTTGGAAGATAAATGATACTATAAGATGAAACAATATTAGAATAATTAGGATTCCAGAAGAAGAAGAAAGAGAGAGGGGATCAGAGGGTATATTTGAGAGAATTATTGTAGAGAATTTCCCTAATATGGCAAAGGGAACAAGCATCAAAATCCAGGAGGAGCAGAGAATCCCCCTCAAAATCAATTAGAATTAGGTCAACACCCCATCATCTGATAGTTAAATTTACAAGTCTTACCGACAAAGAGAAAATCCTGAAAGCAGCCCAGGACAATAAGTCTGTAACATACAATGGTAAAAATAGTAGATTGGCATCAGACTTATCCACAGAGACCTGGCAGGCCAGAAAGAACTGGCATGATATATTCAGAGCACTAAATGAGAAAAACATGCAGCCAAGAATACTATATCTAGCTAGGCTATCATTGAAAATAGAAGGAGAGATAAAAAGCTTCCAGGACAAACAAAAACTAAAAGAATTTGTAAACACCAAACCAGCTCTACAGGAAATATTGAAAGGGGTCCTCTAAGCAAATAGAACCTAAAAGTAGTAGATCAGAAAGGAACAATATACAGTAATAGTCACTTTACAGGCAATACAATGGCACTAAATTCATATATCTCAATAGTTAGCCTGAATGAAATGGGCTAAATGCCCAATCAAAAGACACAAGGTATCAGAATGAAAAAAAGAAAAAAACACCCATCAATATGCTGTCTACAAAAAATAATTTTAGACCCAAAGACACCTCCAGATTTAAAGTGAAGGGGTGGAAAACAATTTACCATGCTAATAGACTTCAGAAGAAAGCTGGGATGGCAATTCTTATATCAGATCAATTAGATTTTAAGCCAAAGACTATAATAAGAGATGAGGAAGGACACTATATCATACTCAAAGGGTCTGTCCAACAAGGTCTAACAACTTTAAATATCTATGCCCCTAACATGGGAGCAGCCAACTATATAAACAAATTAATAACAAAATCAAAGAAATGCTAGACAAAGAAATTATTGACAATAATACAATAATAGTAGCGGACTTTAACACTCCCCTCACTGAAATGGACAAATCATCCAAGCAAAAGATCAACAAGGAAATAAAGGCCATAAATGACACACTGGACCTGAGGGACATCACAGATATATTCAGAACATTCCATCCCAAAGCAACAGAATACACATTCTTCTCTAGTGCACATGGAACATTCTCCAGAATAGATCACATCCTGGGTCCTAAATCAGGTCTCAACCAGTATCAAAAGCTTGGAATCATTCCCTGCTTTTTTCAGACCACAATGCTCTGAAGCTAGAACTCAATCACAAGAGGAAATTTGGAAAGAACCCAAATACATGGAGACTAAACAGCATCCTTCTAAAGAATGAATGGGCCAACCAGGAAATTAAAGAAGAATTGATAAAAATCATGGAAACAAATGATAATGAAAGCAAAACGGTTCAAAATCTGTAGGACACAGAAAAGGCAGTCTTGAGAGGAAAATATATAGTGGTATAAACCTTTCTTAAGAAACAAGAAAGGTCTCAAAGACACAACCTAACCCTACACCTAGAAGAGCTGGAGAAAGAACAACAAAGAAAGCCTAAACCCAGCAAAAGAAGAGAAATAATATATAATATATATTATATTATATATACATAAAATAATATAATTAATTAATTATACATAATTATACATAATTAATTAATTATATTATTATATATATATATAATACATAATATATATTTTGGAGAGAAATCAATGAAATAGAAACCAGAAAACAATAGAACAAATCAATGAAAGTAGGAGCTGGTTCTTTGAAAGAATAAGATTGATAAATCCCTGGCCAGACTTATCGAAAAGAAAAGAGAAAGGACACAAATAAATAAAATCATTCATGCATGAAAGAGGAGAGATCACAACCAACACCAAAGAAATACAAACAATTATAAGAACATATTATGAGCAACAATACACCAGCAAATTTGACAATATGGAAGAAATAGATGCATTCCTAGAGACACATAAACTACCACAACTGAACCAGGAAGAAATACAAAACCTGATCAGACCCATAACCAGTAAGTAGATTGAAGCAGTCATCAAAAATCTCCCAACAAACAAGAGCCCAGGTGCAGATGGCTTCCTGGGGGAATTCTACCAAACATTTAAAGAACTAATTCCTATTCTCCTGAAACTGTTCCAAAAAATAGAAATGGAAGGAAAACTTCTAAACTCATTTTATGAGGCCAGCTTCACCTTGATCCCAAAACCAGACAAGGATCCCATCAAAAAAGAGAACTACAGACCAATATCCTTGATGAACACAGATGCGAAAATTCTCACCAAAATACTAGCCAACAGGATCCAACAGTACATTAAAAGGATTATTCACAATGACAAAGTGGGATTTATTCCAGGGCTGCAAGTTTGGTTCAACATCTGCAAATCAATCAATGTGATACAATACATTAATAAAAGAAAGAACAAGAACCATATGATACTCTCAATAGATTCTGAAAAGCATTTGACAAGGTACAGCATCCCTACCTGATCAAAACTCTTCAAAGTGTAGGGATAGAGGGTACGTACCTCAATATCATCAAAGCCATCTATGAAAAACCCACTGTGACTATCATTCTTAATGGAAGAAAACAGAACTTTTCCGCTAAGGTCAGGAACACAGCAGGGATGTCCATTATCACCACTGCTATTCAACATAGTACTAGAAGTCCTAGTCTTAACAATCAGACAACAAAAAGAAATTAAAGGCATCCGAACCAGCAAAGAAGAAGTCAAACTCTCACTCTTTGCAGATGATATGATACTATAAGTAGAAAACCCAAAAGACTCCACTCCAAATCTGCTAGAACTTGTATAGGAATTCAGTAAAGTGTCAGGATTTAAAATCAATGCCCAGAAATCAGTTGCATTTCTCTACACCAACAACAAGACAGAAGAAAGAGAAATTAAGGAGTCAATCCCATTTACAAAACCATAAGATACCTAGGAATAAACCTAACCAAAGAGGCAAAGAATCTATACTCAGAAAACTATAAAGTACTCATGAAAGGCACTGAGGAAGACACAAAGAAATGGAAAAATGTCCCATGTTCATGAATTGGAAGAAAAAATATTGTGAAAATGTCTGTGCTACCTAAAAGCCATCTACACATTTAATGCAATCCTTATCAAAATCCCATCCATTTTTTTCAAATAAATGGAACAAAAAATCCTAAAATTTATATGGAACCAGAAAAGACCTCGAATAGCCAGAGGAATATTGAGAAAGAAAGCCAAAGTTGGTGGCATCACAATTCCAGACTTCAAGTTCTATTACAAAGTTGTCATCATCAAGACAGTATGGTAGTGGCACAAAAACAGACACATAGATCAATGGAACAGAATACAAAGCCCAGAAATAGACCCTCAACTCTACAGTCAACTAATCTTCAACAAAGCAGGAAAGAGTGTCCAATGGAAAAAAGACAGTGTCTTCAACAAATGGTGCAGAAAACATGCAGAAAGCATGCAGAAAAATGAAACTGGACCATTTCCTTACACCACACAAGAAAATAGACTCAAAATGGATGAAGGACCTCAATGTGAGAAATGAATCCATCAAAATCCTCGAGGAGAACTCAATCAGCAACCTCTTCAACCTCAGCCACAGCAACTTCTTCCTAGGAACATCGCCAAAGGCAAGGGACGCAAGGGCAAAAGTGAACTATTGGGACTTCATCAAGATCAAAACTTTTGCACAGCAAAGGAAACAGTTAATAAAACCAAAAGACAACTGACAGAATGGGAGAAGATATTTGCAAACGACATATCAGATAAAGGACTAGTGTCCAAAATCTATAAAGAACTTAGCAAACTCAACACCCAAAGAACAAATAATCCAATCAAAAATGGGCAGAGGACATGAACAGACATTTCTGCAAAGAAGACATCCAGATGGCCAACAGATACATGAAAAAGTGTTTCACATTACTGGGTATTGGGGAAATACAAATCAAAACCACAATGAGATACCACCTCACACCAGTCAGAATGGCTAAAATTAACAAGTCAGGAAATGACAGATGCTGGCAAGGATGTGGAGAAAGGTGAACCCTCCTACACTGTTGGTGGGAATGCAAGCTGGTGCAACCACTCTGGAAAACAGCATGAAGGTTCCTCAAAAAGTTGAAAATAAACCTACCATATGACCCAGCAATTGCACTCCTGGGTATTTATCCTAAAGATACAAATGTAGTGATCTGAAGGGGCACATGCACCCCAATGTTTATAGCAGCAATGTCCACAACATCCAAACTATGGAAAGAAGCTAGATGTCCATCAACAGATGAATGGATAAAGAAGAGATGGTATATTATATACAATGGAATACTACGCAGCCATCAAAAGAAATGAAATCTTGCCATTTGCGATGACGTGGATGGAACTAGAGGGTATTATTTTTAGCGAAATAAGTCAATTGGAAAAAGACAACTATCATATGATCTCCCTGATATGAGGAAGTGGAGATGCAACGTGAGGGGTTTTGGGGGTAGGAAAAGAATAAATGAAACAAGATGGGATCGGGAGGGAGACAAACCATAAGAGACTCTTAATCTCACAAAACAAACTGAAGGTAGGAGTGGGGGAGGGAGATGGTGGTGGGGTTATGGACATTGGGGAGGGTATGTGCTATGGTGAGTGCTATGAAATGTGTAAACCTGGTGATTCACAGACCTGTACCCCTGGGACTAATAATACATTATATGTTTATTAAAAAATTAAAAAATTATTTTAAAAAATAATAAAAAAAACATTCTCAAATATTTGAGCTGGCACACTAAATTCAAAAACTCAAGTATATTTACCTAGATAATAAATTTACTGCTAAATAAAGATTATCCTGTTCTTGTTTGTCCTGAACCCTTAGTTTCTATTCCTTCATTTGTTTCTCCAGGAAAATGTCAACATAAATTAACAAGATCTTATAAGTTGTTTTGGTTTATAAATTATCCTTTTCTGAGAAAGCCCTTACAATTTGTAATATTAATCTGTGAGGATAAGGGCTGTTGGGATTAAAGTAGGACAGGGTAATCTATGGTCCACAGACCCAATCTGGTGTATGACCAGTATAGTCTGCAAATAAGGATGGTTCTGTATTTTTTAATAGTTGAAAAAAAAAAAACAAAAAAAAAATTTGTGACAAATGAAATTATATGAGGTTTAAATTTCAGTATTCATGAATAAGGTTTTATTGGAAAATCACCATGCTTATAAATTTATATTTTTCTATATTGGATTTTGCATTACAATGGTAGAGTTTAGTACCATTGAGTACCTGTGACATAGTAGTTCACATGGTCTACAAAGCCTAAAACATTTACCTGTTTCTTTATAAGGTTTTCTAATCCTTAAGATAGAGCTTAAAGTGAATAGGTGTCATCATAAGGCATCCAATTCAAATGAAATTATTACAGGATCTTTACACCAGAGAAGTGAGAGGCAACTCTAAGATTAGAAAAGCAGAATGTTGCTACGAACACCAGAACAGGATGAATGAATTAAAAACTATTAGATTCTATAAACAAGTGATATTCAGCAGGAGCTACATAACAGAAGGGGGAGCAGTTTCACAGGAACAGGAAGCAATAGTTTTAAGACATTGTTCCAAGCAGGGTCAGTATGTAGAGATACTAAATATTTCACTGCCACCATCCAATCATCCATATTTGCTGAATATACTCAAAAGCATCGAAGCAAAGAAGCCCAGGGAATGTATATAGTTCCCTATGCAATAGACCAGAGAAGAGGATTAGTGTGAAGTGGATATAAGAATATTTAAGTGATTGCTCCAAAGTGAAAATATAAAGAAATATTAGAAGATGTAGAAATAAAAGAAAAATTAAATAAGATAAAATAAATTAGATGATGAGTCAACATGCTTTAATTAACAAAGCTCCAGAGAGAAAAGGGAAGCAAATGATTAAATGTAATATTGTAAAATTTCTCAAATCAGAAATAAATAGCATCCAGATTGAAAGGCCTTCAGTACAACTGGCATACTGGATGATGAAAAACAACACCATGTAAGGATAAAAAGATTTAAAGGTTTCCATAGAGAAAACAAGCAAAACACACACAAATGAATGAGAATAAGAATAGCATTAAATTTCTAAAGAAATGGTAAAAGACAAAAGAAAAGACCTTTAAAATTCCAAGGTACAATTATTTTAAAAGTAAAATTAACCAAATGATCTTTGAAATAATTAAATATATTTTCAATCATGTCACTCTCAAACAATTTAATACACATCTATTTTTTAAGTAAATTATAGAGGCATATAGACTCCCAAAATGAGTAAGCCAGTCATGAAAAAAGAATACACATGTCCCAAAAAAAGACACAATAGAAAATTTGTAAACACCTATGCAAAAAGTCTAATAGATATTGGGGAATAAATATATGTCCCTCGGGTTAAAAAGAGGAATTTTTTGAAACATGTAGAGAAGTAGAGAAAATTTTTAATTTTATTAGAAAATCTGGGCAAAAGCAATATGACACAATTACAAATTTGAGAAGAAGCAAAAGTTATGCAATGAAGACAATTTAAGTTTAGTTCATTATTTGGCCCATCAGAGAATAAAACAAAATTCTAGTAAGTTATATAATTACAGAGGAAGAATGGAAAAAGTGGCATGTAAGTATGATGAGCTATTAGGGTATTAAATTCTGATTTCAATGATAAGAAGTCAATAGATGTCTAAATTTGAAAATTCAAGAAATTTCATGGGGATATTATTTAGAAATATGGAGTAAAAAATGAATAAACTATTCCTACACATATAAACAGGATAATTTTCACAGACATAATTTTGAACGAATAAATGGCAGACATAAGAATACATACTGCATTATTTAATTTACATAAAGTTCAGAAAGAGGCCAAACTAACCAAGGATGTGAAGTGTCAGGAAAGTGGTTTTCTTTGATATGGATAGTAAGTGAAACAAGATATATGATTCACAGTGGTCTTCTGAAATGCTGAAATATTCTATTTCTTGGCCTCTGTGATGTTCATGTCTACATATTGACTTAGTCAAAATTTATTGTCCTATATATTTATGATTTTTTCCGTGTTCTCTATATATGATATACTCCAGTAAAACTTTTATTTATAAGGAAATGAAAGTGAAAGTATAAGCCAGGAAGAACAATTTTAAAAAATAAGAAAAATAATTCAAGAGTGTAGTTTATGCAAGGGGGATTCAGTTTGTTTGTTTGTTTGTTTGTTTGTTTTTCAGTAATAGTCCTGTAAAACCACTTATATTTATGATAAGTGAATGTGTATTTCTTGGTAACATATAAATTTTAAATGAAAAAGTGGCACTATATGATTCAACATATATGCATCTTTTTAAAAGCTGTTCAAAATAGTACTGAAATGATGCATAAATAAGAACAATGCAGAACAATGATGGTTAATGGATACATACATTTGTAACAATTGCATAAAGTACACATAAAATGGAAGCACAAATTCATGATTTTTGTTCTTTAAAGTAGACGTGCTCTTTTTTCTATGGCTTTACATCCTTAGAAAATCTGATATAAATGTTAGTCATTTTGCCTACTTGGTGAATAAGTATATTAATGTATGTTACACTTTTGCTTTATTTTATAACTTATAATTAAATAAACTTTCTGAAATTAAAATAATTCTGTCCCAACAAAATAATAAACACACATATAGAGGAAAATGTCAGGTTAATATTCACTATTTTTATTTTATACTATTTAGCTATGTAAAATAATATAAAATACAATATAAAGTTTAGAAAAAATAGTAAAGAAGGATAAAAATTACATACCATAGCAATATCTGCATCATAGCTTTTATTGCATATTATGCCAGGAAATGTTGCTCCCAAATATGCAGGACGTTTCCTGTAACTACATCATTATAGTATAGACTTTTTTATTGCCATACTTATTCAGAACAATTTACTAGCTTACTTTTAAATTAAATCTCCCATATATTTAAAATGATTTTTCAAACAAACCAATTTTTGATCTGGATATTATCTAATATACTTTACAAAATGGTCAAATCATTAAAAACTATAATTTATTTTTTTAGTTAAAGATTTATTTATTTATTTGAGAGTGGAGAGGAGCTGAGGGAGAAGGAGAAGAAGGGAATCTCAAGCAGAGTTCTCTCTGAGTGCATTGTGGGGCCTCCATATCACAGCCCTGAGATCTTGACAAGAGCTGAATCCTAAGTTGAACACTTAACCAACTGAGCCACCCAGGCACCCCTAAAATTCATTTAAATCCAATTTTCTCTCCTCAACTAACTCCTAGACTTGATAAAATTTTACTATCTTGAATATTCCTCTGTTTTCCTTGTACTGCATGCATTCTTTTGGTTACTAAAAGTTAAACAAAGGGGTTTTTAACTTGTGTAATAAGAAGTCTTGCTTATTTAAAATGTAAGCATTTTCTTAAGTTATTACCAAAAATATCTTCTTTAGTCAAAGAGTAGACAAAAAATTATTAACATATTATAGGTCATAGTAACTGAATAGTGACAATTTTGACATTATTAAGAAGCTAAAGCTTATATATATTCTATAGTATAGTTAACATCATGAAAGTTTATGAAAGATAAATCTTACATAAATTATATTCTGAAATATATTTTTATATAATTTATTTATGTTGTTTTTATTTTTATCATATTCTCAACTATATTATTGCACTCATGGCAACAGCTATGTTTATTTAAAATTTTCAGAGGGGCCTACAGAAATTGAAGAACACAATAAATGCATTAAATTATCAAATTATTGAAATTATTTAATATCTCTTTTTTAATGTAGAGCATTGTGCTTACATAAGTAAGAATGTTATGTCATGGGGCCGTAGGAGAAGATAGTCCCGTTTCCATGTGAAAAGTCTTTGTAATAAATCACCAGCATCCCCGTTGGTAGAAATTTTGTTTTTATCTGACCACAATTCCAAGGAGGACAGCATCACAGTCAATTTGAACTGGGTAAACATCTAAAATAAGATTTATGGCATACTTGTTCAAATAACATTAGTCATTAGCTCAAAATTACATAAAAATAAAGAATAAGTTCAGTTTATTAGTTTGGATATTAATAATTGAAGATTTTTAAGTCATTAATTTGTCATGATAGAAATAAGTTTCAGTGATTTTTCATAAAACTATAAATGTAAAAAAACTTAAGACTTACAGTGTTGACAAGGCCAATAATTTGGATAATTTTCTGTGTTACAGCCATCACTTCTGATCCCATGTAATCATACTGAAAAATAATTTTAAGTGATTTTTTTTTAAATGTGAGTGAGTGATAGTAATTTTTTATGGTGCGTATATCTTGCTTACACCAGGTAGGTAAACCACGGCATTTGTCAGACAATATAAAGCATACTAATATAAAGATAATAACATTTATAATAAAAGAAACAATAAAAATCATAGGTTTCTGAAATAGATTCTCATTTGTTGATGCTTTAAAGACACTCTCAAACAGAAACAATTGAAATCAAGAAGTCCTAAAATAACTTCACAGATTCCTCCTTAGTATAACGGGATTTTTTTTTTTTTTCAGCCAGACACAGAGAAAATAACAGTCATTTTTATGACACAGAGGGAATCACAAAACCTCCTGTCACATGGTTGGTTAAAAAAAAATCAAATAAATAAATAAATATTTAAAAGTCAAAATGCTTAAATATTTCTATAGAACAAAACCCAGAAATCCCAATTATAAAATATTAAAAATTATGTGGCATAAGAATTTTAAAAGTTTTGATAAATAAGATGAAATTATGTAAAAGCAAGGAGAAAAAAAGTCCTTTGAAACTGGTAAATTCTTGAGAGCACTTAAGTTCTTTTTTCTTAAGATTTTATTTATTTGTCAGAGAGAGTGAAAGAGAGAGAACATAAGCAAGGGGAGTTTCAGGCAGAGGGAGAAGCAGGCTCCCCACTGAGCAAGGAGCCCAACGCAGGACTCCAACCGAAGATCCTGGAATCATGACCTGAGCCAATGGCAGATACTTAACCAACAGAGCTACCCAGGTGAGAGGACATAAATTCTTATTTGGGAACTTAATTAACATGCGTTCTTTGGAGTCATATTTTGGAAAATGATTAATACTTTTGCAAAAGTTGTAATTTTTTTAATTGAAAAATTAGAATTGTAGCAAATCTTAGAAATCTGTATAGTTTCCTCAAAATTATGATAGTTAAGGAAATGAATTACTTGTTATAATTGTTGATAATAGAAGTAATGGAAAATTAATTATATATTTCCATTGGATGAATAAGAAGTTAAATATATTCTAGTCAAAATGTTTTCCTTATAGTCAAAGAAACAGTCCATTAGACAGTTGTTATATACATGAAAGATATCCCCATAAAACACACAAATAGAAAAATCCTTACTTATGACAATCTGAGAATATTCAAGATCATCAGAGTAGAAGTATAATTTCATTTACTAAATGTCATGACTCTTTGGAAGATATCACTAGCTCCAAAGGTTTATTTCACAAAGTAAAAATTCTCAATATATAGGGAAGACATAGCGATGCTTAAACAGTAGGAAATAATACACATCACCAAAATATGGAAAACAAAATGGACACAATTAAAAGGAGAATTTAAGAAACCCACAATCCTAGTTCTAGATATTAAGATAATTCTTTTAGTAACTGATACAATGAGAGGGAAATGTAATAAATATAGAAGATCTGAACAATGAAGTTAAAATATTTGACTCATTAATATACAAAGAGTACTGCATCTAACAAGGGCAGAATGTAATAAATCCTTTCCAAATGCATGTGGACCATTTACAAAATTGACCATATACTGGGCCATAAGGGAAGTCACAATAGATTTCCAAGATTTTACGTCATTCAGATTATGCTCTTTTACCAATATGGGAAAAAAAAAAACAAACTAGATATGAGCAACTAAAATATAACTTGAAAATCCCCAAATATTTTTAATACAACCAGTACAATTCTAAATTACCCAAGGGTCATGGACACAGACACAGACACAGACACACACACACAAATTAGGAAATGATTTAGAAAAACTGAAATGATGATACAAATCAGACTTATCAAAACTTGAGTTGCTAAAAACAAACAAAAGCCCTTGTATTAGATAGTTACTCATTGACTAGAAATATATTTTTAACCGTGTATATACTAGAAAATTTAAAAAATGCATAAAATCAGTGATCTTCAAATGAAAGAAACTTAAAGGGATGAAATAACAAAGAAAAGATAAGAAAGCAATAAATTGTTAGATCTTCCTGGTGGATAGACCCTTTAAGAATGATGTAGTGTCCTCCTTTATCTCTGACTACAGTCTTTAGTTTAAAATCTAATTTACCTGATATGAGAATCACTACCCCAGCTTTCTTTTGAGGCCTATTGGCATGAAAGATGCTTCTATATCCCTTCACTTTCAGTCTGGATGTATCCTTAAGTTCAAAATGGGTCTCTTGTAGACAACATATGGACAGGTCCTGTCTTTTTATCCAATCTGCAACCCTGTGCCATTTTATGGGAGTGTTTAGGCCATTCACGCTGAGAGTGATTATTGAAAGATACGTTTTTATTGACATCATGTTGACTGTGAAGTCCTTGTTTCTAGAGATGGTCTCTGTAAATTTCTGTCCAATTATATTCTTGTTTTGTTTTTTCTCTCTTATAGAACCCCCCTTAATATTTCTTGTAGTGCCAGCTTGGTGGTCATATACTCTTTTAAACCTTGCCAGTCTTGGAAGCTCTTTATCTCTCCATCCATTTTGAATGTCAGCCTTGCTGGATAAAGTATTCTTGACTGCATCTTCTTCTCATTTAATGCCCTGAACATGTCTTGCCAGCCCTTTCTGGCTTGCCAGGTTTCTGTGGACAGGTCTGACATTATTCTGATGGACCTTCCTCTGTATGTAAGGAATCTCTTCCTCAGAGCTGCTCTCAAAAGCTGTTGTCTAAAATTATGATTTGACAGTCTTCAATCAAGTGCCTCGAAGTCTTTCTAGATTCATTCATCATGGGGATGTTCTTTCTACCTCTAGGACATGAATGCTTGTTCTGTTCCCCAGACTGGGAAAATTTTCATGGAGAATTTATTCAACTATATCCTCTAGTCTTCTTTCTTTCTCCTCACCCTCAGGGATCTTAATAATTCTGATATGGGAACATTTCATGGCATCATTTAATTTCCATAATTCTGTTCTCATGGCTTCTAAGCTGTTTGTTCCAGGCCTCCTCCTGATCCTTTTCCTCTATCAGTTTGTAAATATTTATGCCCCAAATATAGGAGCAGCCAACTACATAAGACAACTGTTAACCAAGAAAAAGAGTCATATTGATATGAATACAGTACTTTTAGGGGATCTTAACACACCACTCTCAGTAATAGATCATCCAAGCATGAAATCAATAAAGAAACAAGAACACTGAATGACACATTGGACCAGATGGACCTCATAGATATATACAGAACATTCCACCCTAAAACAACAGAATACTCATTTTTCTCAAGCACACATGGAACTTTCTCCAGAATAGACCACATACTAGGTCACAAAAAGGACTCAACTGAACCGAAAGATTGAGATTATTCCCTGCTTATTCTCAGACTGCAATGCTTTGAAACTGGAACTCAATCACAAGACAAAGTTTGGAAGGAACACAAACACTTGGAAGCTAAAGACTGTCCCACTCAAGAATGTTTGGATCAATCAAGAAATCAAAGAAGAACTTAAAAAATTCATGGAAACCAATGAGAATGAAAACATATCAGCCCCAAACCTATGGGATACAGCAAAGGCAGCACTAAGGGGGAAATATATAGCCATTCAAGCCTCCCTCAAAAAAAATTGAAAAATCCTGAAGACAGCAGCTCTCTATAGACCTCAAAGAACTGGAGAAACAACAAATTAAGCCAACCCACACACAAAAATCTAATCAAGATTAGAGCAGAGATGAATGAGATAGAAACTAGGGATACAGTAGAACATATCAATGAAACGAGAAGCTGTTTTTTTTTTTTGAAAGAATCAATAAGATTGAAAAACCACTGGCCAAACTAATCCAAAAAAAAGAGAGAAGACCCAAATTAATAAAATTATGAATGAAAAGGGAGAGATCACAACACCAAGGAAATAGAAACAATTATCAGAAATTATTATCAACAGTTATATGCCAGTAAGTTAAGCAACCTAGATGAAATAGATGCATTCCTGAAAACCTACAAACTTCCAAAACTGAATTAGGAAGAAATTGACAACCTGAATAGACCAATATCTAGTAACAAGATTGAAGCAGTGATCAAAAGCCTCCCAAAAAACAAGAGCTCAGGACCTGATGGATTCCCTGGGAAAATCTACCAAACATTCAAAGAAATAATACCTATTCTCCTGAAACTGTTTCAAAACATTGAAACAGAAGGAAAACCTTCAGACTCTTTCTATGAAGCCAGCATTACCCTGATCCCCAAACCAGGCAAAGACCCCACCAAAAAGGAGAATTTTAGACCAATATCCCTGATGAATACAGATGCCAAGATTCTCAAGAAGAACCTAGCTAATAGGAGCCAACAGTACATTAAAAAGACTATACACCATGACCAGGTGGGATTTATCCATGTGATGCAAGGGTGGTTCAACATTTGCAAATCAATCAATGTGATAGAATAAATCAGTAAGAGAAGAGAGAAGAACCACATGGTCCTCTCAATTGATGGAGAAAAAGCATTTAACAAAATCCAGTATCTGTTCCTGATTAAAACACTTCAAAGTATAGGGATAGAAGGAACATTCCTCGACTTCATAAAATCTATCTATGAAAAACCCACAGTGAATATCATCCTCAATGGGAAAAAGGTCATAGCCTTCCCTCTGAGATCAGGAACACGACAAGGACGCCCACTCTCACCACTCTTGTTCATCATAGTATTAGAAGTCCTAGCAACAGCAATTAGACGACAAAGAGAAATAAAATGTATTCAGATTGGCAAAGAAGAAGTCAAACTCTCTCTCTTCGCAGATAACGTGATACTTAATATGGAAAGCCCAAAAGACTCCACCCCCAAACTACTAGAACTCATTCAGTAATTCAGTAATGTGGCAGGGTACAAAATCAATGTACAGAAATCAGTTGCTTTCTTACACACGAACATTGAAAATACAGAAAGGGAAATGAGAGAATCGATTCCATTTACTATAGCACCAAGAACCATAAGATATCTGGGAACAAACCTAACCAAAAAGGTAAAGGATCTGTACTCAAGTAACTATGGAACACTCATGAAAGAAATTGAAGAAGACATAAAAAGACAGAAAAGCATTCCGTGCTCATGGATCAGAAGAATAAACACTTAAAATGTCTATACTGCCCAGAAGCAATCTATACTTTCAATGCCATCCTGACCAAAATTCCACCAGCATTTTTCAAAGTGCTGGACCAATCCCAAAATTTACATGGAACCAGAAAAGACCCTGAATTGCTAAGGAAATGTTGAAAAAGAAAAACAAAGCTGGGAGCATCGCGTTGCTGGATTTCAAGCTTTACTACAAAGTTGTGATCACCAAGACAGCATGGTACTGGCACAAAACAGACACATAGACCAGTGGAATAGAGTTGAGAGTCCATATATGGACCCACAACTCTATGGTCAACTAATCTTTGACAAAGCAGGAAAAAATTCCAGTGGAAAAAAAAGTCTCTTCAATAAATGGTACTGGGAAAATTGGACAGCTATGAATAGAAGAATGAAACTTGACCATTCTCTTACACCATACACAAATATAAACTCAAAATGGATAAAAGACCTCAACATGAGGCAGGAATCCATCAGAATCCTAGAGGAGAACATAGGCAGTAACTTCTTTGACATTAGCCACAGTAACTTCTTTCAAGATATGTCTCCAAAGGCAAAGGAAACAAAAGCAAAAATGAACTTTTGGGACTTTGTCAAGATCAAAAGCTTCTGCACAGCAAAGGAAACAGTCAACAAAACAAAGAGGCAACCCACAGAATGGGAGAAAATATTCGCAAGTGAAACTACAGACAAAGGGCTGATATCCAAGATCTATAAAGAACTCCTCAAACTCAAAACACAGAAAAGATAATCATGTCAAAAAAATGGGCAGAAGACATGAACAGACACTTCTCCAATGAAGACATACAAATGGCTAACAGACACATGGAAATATGTTCATCATCATTAGCCATCAGGGATATTCAAATGAAAACCACATTGAGATACCACCTTACATCAGTTAGAATGGCCAAAATTAATAAGACAGTAAACAACATGTTGGAGAAGATGTGGAGAAAGGAGAATCCTCTTACACTGTTGGGGGTGGAGGATGCAAGTTGGTGCAGCCACTTTGGAAAACAGTGTGGAGATTCTTTAAGAAATTAAAAATAGAGCTTCCCTATGACCCTGCAATTGCACTACTGGGTATTTACCCCCAAAGATACAGATATAGTTAAAAGAAGGGCCATCTCTACCCTAATGTTCATAGTAGCAATGATCACAGTCACCAAACTGTGGAAAGAGCCAAGATGCCCTTCAATGGACAAATTAATAAAGATATGGTCCAAGTATACAATGGAGTATTATGCTTCCAGCAGAAAGGTTGAATATCCAACTTTTGTATCAACATGGATGGGACTGGAAGAGATTTTGCTGAGTGAAATAAGTCAAAAAGAGAGAGTCAATTCTCATAATGGTTGCACTTACTTGTGGAGCATAATGAATAACACAGAAGACATTCGGAGATGGAGAGAAGTGAGTTGGGGGAAATCGGAGGGAGAGACAACCATGAGAGACTGTGGACTCTGAGAAACAAAAAGGATTTTGGAGGGAGGGGTTGGAAGTGGGGTGAGCCTGGTGGTGGGTATTATGGAGGGCACATATTACATGGAGCACTAGGTATGGCACATAAACAATGAATTTTGGATCACTGAAAAAAAAAATTAAAAAAAAAGCAATAAATTAGGAAATAAACATAAAAATAAAGTAATAAAAATAAAGATTCTTTGAAAAGATGAGTATAATTGATACCCTTATAAGTACTATCAAGAAAATTGAGAGATGATATAAATTACCAATATCAAGCATAAATGAGGCCAAAATACACATCCTACAAGATAATAAAAGGCTAATAATTGACTATTAAAACATTTTTGCCAATATATTTTTATTATGTTATGTTAGTCACTATATAGAACATCATTAGTTTTTGATGTAGTGTTCCACGATTCATTGTTTGCATTTAACACCCAGTGTTCCATGCAAGATGGTATGCCAATATTTTTAAATTTTTTATCTTCTGTAAGTTTCAAGTTTTGGTTTAAATTCTAGTTGGTTAACATATACTGTAATATTTGTTTCAAGAGTAGAATTTAGTGATTCATCAATTACATATAGCAGCCAGTGCTCATCACAGTTAAGTTTCCTTCTTAATACCTAACCCCAATATAGCCCATCCCCCCACCCATCAATCTTCAGTTTGTTCTCTAAAGTTAATAGTCTCTTACAGTTTGCCACCAACGGTGTGAGAGTTTTGCCCTTTCTCCACTTCCTCACCAATACCTGTTGCTTCCTGTGTTGTTAATTTTAGTCATTCTGACAGGTGTGAGGTGATATCATGATTTTGATTTCTATTTCTCTGGTGATGAGTGATGTTTAGCATCTTTTTATCTGTTTGTTAGCCATCTGCATGTCTTCTTTGGGAAGATGTCTATTCATGTCTTCTGACCATTTCTTAACTGCATTATTTGGTTTTTGGTTGTTGAGTTTGATAAATTTTTATATATTTTGGATACTAACTTTTTATCAGATATGTCACTTGAAAATATCTTCTTCCATTCCATAGGTTGCCTTTCAGTTTTGTTTAATGTTTCTTTCACTACACAGAAGTTTTTTATCTTGGTGAAGTCCGAATGGTTAATTTTTGCTTTTGTTTCCCTTGCCTCCAGAGATGTATCCAGTAAAAAGTTGCTACAGCCAATGTCAAAGAGGTTGTTGCCTGTGTTCCCCTCTATGATTTTGATGGTTTCCTGTCTCACATTTGGGTCTTTCACAAATTCTGATTTTATTTTTATGGATGGTATAGAAAGTGGTCCAGTCTCATTCTTTTGAGTTTTACTATCCAGTTTGCCCAACATGATTTGTTGAAGAGACTATCTTTTTTTGATAGAATATTCTTTACTGATTTGTTGATGATTAGTTCACTATAGCATTGAGGATACATTTCTGGGTTTTCTATTCTGTTCCATTCATCTATGTGTCTGTTTCTGTTCCAGTACCATACTGTCTTGATGACTAGAGCTTTGTTATTATACTTTGAAATGAGGAATTGTGATGCCTACAGCTCTGCTTTTCTTTTTGAAGTTTGCTTTGTCTATTCAGGGTCTTTTGTGGTTCCATCCATATTTTAGGATTATTTGATCTGGTGGTGTTTTGATGCTGATTGTAATAAATGTATAGATAGCTTTGGGTAGTATAGAAGTTTTAACATTTGTTTTTCCAATCCATGAGCATGGAGTGTTTTCCCATTCCTCTTCAATATCTTTCATAAGTGTTCTATAGTTTTCAGAGTACAGATCTTTTCTCTCTTTAGTTACATTTATTCATAGCTATTTTATGATTTTTGGTACAATTGTAAATGGAATTGATTCCTTGATTTCTCTTTCTGCAGCTTCATTATTAGTGTATAGAAATGCAACATATTTCTGTGTGTTAATTTTGTAGCCTGTAACTTTACCGAATTTGTGTATCAGTTCCAGCAAATTTTTGGTGGAGTCTTCTGGGTTTTCTACAGAGAGTATCATGTCATCTGCAAAGAGTGAAAATTTGATTTCTTCCTTGATGATTTGGATACATTTTATGCCCTTCTGTTGTCTGGTTGCTGAGGCAACTGGAACATAGTTCCAGTGCTATGTTAAAAACAAAGGTGACAGTGGACATCCCTGTCTTGGTCCTGACCACAGAGGAAAAGCTCTCAGTTTTTCCCCATTGGGGATGATATTAGCTCATCGTATGTGCTTTTTGTGATATTGAGGTGTGTTTTCTTTATAACAACACTGCAGAGAGTTTCTATCAAAAAAGATGCTGTATTTTGTGAAATGCTTTTTCTGCATCTATTGAGAGAATCATATGGTTCTTGTTCTTTCTTTAATTAATGTGATGTATCACATTGATTGATTTCTGGATGTTGAACCATGCTTGGAGCCCAGGAATAAATCCCATTTGGTCATGGTGAATAATCCTTTTAATGTACTGTTGGATCCTCTTAGCTAGTATCTTGAGGAGAATTTTGGCATCTATGTTCATCAGGGATATTGGTCTATAATTCTTTTTGTTGCAGGTCTTTGTCTGATTTGGGGATCAAGGAAATGCTGGTTTCATAGAATGAATTTGGAAGTTTTCCTTCCATTTCCACTTTTGAAACAGCTTCTGAAGAATAGGTATTAATGTTTCTTTAAATGTTTGGCAGAATTCTGCTGGGAGGCCATCTGGCCCTGGACCCTGTTGGGAGATTTTTGATTACTGTTTCAATTTCTTTGCTGGTTATGCGACTGTTCAAATTTTCTTTTCATCCTGTTTCAATTTTGGTAATTTATATATTTATAGTAACTAACCTATTTCTTCCCAATTATGCAATTTTTGGAAGATTTTTCACAATATTCTCTTATGATTGTATTTCTTTGTTGTTGGTTGTGATCTCTCCTCTTTTATTCATGATTTTATTTATTTGGGTCCTTCCTTTCTATTTTCTTTTTTATAAACCTGACTAGAGGTTTATCAATTTTATTAATTATTTCAAGAACCAGCTCCTAGATTACTGATCCATTCTGGACTTTTGTTTGTTTGTTTGTTTACATATCATTGATTTCTGCTCTAATCTTTATTATTACCCTCCTTCAGCTGACTTTGGATTTATTTGTTATTCTTTTCATGTTCCTTTAGGAGTAGGTTAGATTGTATATTTGAGACTGTTCTTGTTTTTTAAGAAAAGGCTGTATTGCTATATTCCTCCCTCTTTTGACTGTTTTTGCTGTATCCTAAAAGTTTCAGACTATTGTATTTTCATTTCCATTTGCTTCCATGTATTTCTTCATTTTTTCTTTAATTTCCTGGTTAACCCACTCATTCTTCAGTAGGATGTTCTTCAACCTCCATCTATTTGTAGTCTTTCCAAATTTTTTCTTGTAGTTGACTAGTAGTTTTATAGCACTGTGGTCTGAAAATATGCATGCTATGATCTCGATGTTTTGTACCACTTGAAACCTGATTTGTGACCCAGTATATGGTCTAGTTTGGAGAATGTTCCATGTCCCCTGAAGAAGAATGTGTATTCTGCTGTTTGGGGATGAAATGTTCTGAAGATATCTGCTAAGTCCACCTGGTTCAGTGTGGTCATTCAAAGCCATTGTTTCCTTTTTGATTTTCTGCTTAGATATGGAGGTATATTCAGCAAGGTAACTGGAAAGTATTCTCCAATACAAGAAAGGTATCAGGAAAGACAAGAAAGATTTCAAGGTATAGGAAACACACAGAAAGACCATAATACCATAACATATCAGAAGAGAATAAAGACATTACAACTCAATGGAGTATAGGATCCTAGATTTGAGGCTGGGCAAGAAAAACAACATTTATGGGGTAACTATCAAAATTCAAACAAAATCTATAGACTAGTAAATAGTTTTGTAGGAATGTTAATTTTTATATTTGATGATTTCATTAAAAAACTTAAGAATGAAAAGAGATCACTGATAGCAATGGTGAGCAATAGAAATGGTGATATCACTACTACATTACCAATTTTTTAAAGATAAAAAGGTATTTTCAATAAATGTATTTCAACAATTTTGAAAACTTAAATGATATAAAAAATTCTTCAAAAACCTAACTTACAGAAAGTGAAACAAAATAAAGAAATCTAAACTGCCTTATACACACCAAAGCAATTAAATCAGTACTTAACAATATTCCCTTAAGAAAGCTGAAGATCTCTTTGGCTTCAGATGTGAATGTTTCCAAATACATATGGAAGAGATCAAACTTATAATGTATAAATTCTGAATAAAATATTATAACTCATTTTATGAGGCTTGCATAAGCTTAATATAATGAAATAAAGCATTATAAGAAGGACATTACATATTATTATTTCCTAAGCATGAACCCTAAAATCCTAAACAGAATATCAAGTTAAAAAAAATCCATGATTTGTAAAGATGAGTAAAATCTGATTAAGGAGTATATAAAATAGCTACTCTATAAGGTGGGGGAGGAGTTAGGAATATACACAATGCATTCATATATATTATGTATTAGAGAGCCAAGCTAAGACAATAAAACAAGAAAAGGAAGTACAAGTAAAGAAGTAAATAAATAAATGAATAAATAAAAATAAATAAAACCCAAAAGCTAGAAAAGGAAATCTAAGATCAGAAAAGAGAAATTAAAAGCATCATTGTTCAAATGCAGTGATCGGAAGGGGCACACGCACCCAAGTATTTATAGCAGCAATGTCCACACTAGCCAAACTATGGAAAGAACCTAGATGTCCATCAATAGATGAATGGATAAAGAAGAAGTGGTATATAAATACAATGGAATACTATGCAGCCATCAAAAAATGAAATCTTGCCATTTGCAACATGGATGGAACTAGAAGGTATTATGCTGAGCAAAGTAAGTCAATCAGAGAAAGACAATTATCACACAATCTCTCTGATATGAGGAATTTGAGAGGCAGGGCAGTGGGTTGTTGGGGGTAGGGAAGGAAAAAATGAAACAAAATGGGATTGGGAGGGAGACAAACCATAAAAGACTCTTAATCTCATCAAACAAAACTGAGGGTTGCCGGGGTCGGGGGTACGGATAGGGTGGTTAGGTTATGGACATTGGGGAGGGTATGGGCTATGATGAGTGCTGTGAAATGTGTAAGCCTGATGATTCACAGACCTGTACCCCTGAGACAAATAATACATTATATGTTAATAAAAATAATTTTTAAAAAAGTATCATTGTTCATATAAGAAACTAAAAAAATTTCAAAAGAATTAACAATTAAACATGATCACAGAATATAAGGTGAATACATACATATCAATGATATTTCCATAAGCTAGCAAGAAAAATTGAAATGTTAATGTAAAATAATTATTATAGACCATCAAATGCATAACAATAAAAATAAAAAGGGTGTTCCAGACAACAACAGAATACTGGTGAAAGGTATTAACAATAACAAAAAAGTGTAAAGGTTTGTGTGTATTAGATTGGAAGACTCAATACTGTTAAGATGATAATTCTCTCCAAAGTGATATAAGCATTCAATGCAATTTCCAAATCAAAATCATGGTTGTATTCTGTGTGTGTGTATATGTGTGTGTGTGTGTGTGTAAATTTAGAATAATTCTAAAATATGTTTAAAGGAAAAAGACCCAGAATAGTCAAAACAATGGTGAAGAATAATAAGAGGATTTAAACAAATAGATTAAATGGTAATGAAGCTCTAGTAATCAATACAGTGAAGTATTGATTCAACAAAATATAAATTAGCCAATGGGGGGAAAGAAGACAGGGATTTGAGAAATAGGCCACACGTAACCATTACTTGACTTTTTAAAAATTGCCAACACAATTGAATGAGATAAGACAGGTCTTTCTAGAAATAGTGTTGGGGCAAATGAATATGGAAAAAATAAACTTTAACCCCTACTTCACACCACACATTTTGTCAATTAGAGATGACCATAAAACTGTATGTGAAAAGGTAAATAAAAATAAATTCCAAACAAAAGTAAAAATATTTATGTCCTTGGAGTAAGAAAATATTTCTTTTTTTTTAAAGATTTTTCAAAATTTATTTATTAGATCACAAGTAGGCAGAGAGGCAGGCAGAGAGAGAGAGGAGGAAGCAGGCTCCCTACTGAGCAGAGAGCCTGATGAATGGCTCAATCCCAGGACTCTGGGATCATGACCTGAGCAGAAAGCAGAGGCTTTAACCCACTGAGCCTTCCAGACACCCCAAGAAAATATTTCTTAAATGGAAAAGATAATGATAAAAATCATATACTGAACTTAAATTCATAAAAATTAAGAAATATGCCCATTAAAAGACACCATTAGAAGAGTAAAAAAACAAGCCTCAACCTGGAAGAAGATATCCCCGATATACCACCTGACAAAAGATTCATACTCAAAATATATAAAATCCCACAAAACATTAATAAAAATGTTAAAATGAGGAGTGCCTGGGTCACTCAGCTGGTTAAGTGTCCAGCTATTAGTTTCGGCTCAGGTCATGATCTCATGGGTTGTGGGATAGAAACCCATGTTGGGCTCCACATTCAGCAGGGAATCTATTTCAAGAGTCTCTCTCTCTGCTTCTTCCCCAGCTCATATACTCCCTCTCTTTCTCAAATAAAATAAATAAATAAATAAAATGGAAAACACATTTATATTCTCTTAAAGAGAGTATCCAAATAGTCTAGAACAGTATCAAATGTTTTGTAATTCTTTAATCATCAGGTAAATGCTAATAAAAACCACAATATGATCTCATTATACATATACCAGAATAGCTAAAATTTAAGGAGACTATCAATACCATTTTTTTGTGGGGATATGGAACACTTGGATCTTTCATACATTGTTGATGGGAGAACAAATTATTATAATATTTTTTGAAAACTCCCAATATCTCCTAAATAACATATACTAACCCTATGACAAAAGGATTTCACTCCTAGGTAGATATTCAAAAGAAATTATGTCTACCAAATAGATATTTTTAAAAGACATACAAATGATCAACATGTACATGAAAAGGTGCTCAACATCACTATTCATCAAGGTAATGCAAATCAAAACCACAATGAGATAGCACCATACACCTGTTGGAATATCTATTATCCAAAAGACAAGAGACTGCAAATGTTGGCAAAGATGTGAAGAATAAGAAATCCTTCTACACTGTTGGTGAGAATGTAAATTGGTACAGCCATTATGGAAAGCAGTATGATGGCTCCTTAACAATTAAAAATAAAACTACCAAAAAATAAAAAATAAAAATAAATAAATAAAATTACAATTTTATCCAGCAATTTCATTTCAGGGCATATATGCTGAGGAAACAAAATCAGTACCTCAGCAATATCTGCATTCTCATGTTCAATGCAACATTATTCATAACAGATTAATTATGAAAATTACCTAAATGTCCATCAATAGATGAATGGATAGAAAAATGTGATTATTGTATGTACACACACACACAGAGACACACACACAAAATGGAATATTAGTCATAAAAAAGAAGAAAACCTATTTGCAAAACCAAAGTTAACTATGTGAAGTAACAGATGTGTTAATTATCTGTCTTGGCAATCAATCCACGATGGTTATCAAATCATCACATTTTACACTTTATATTTACACTATTATATTTGTTAATTATTTCTCAATAAAGTTAGAAAACATTAAGTAAATTGGTATGGTAATTATCTGGCATGCTTTAAAAAGTGATGTGACCAGAGAGATTAGAGGAGATTAAGGGAAGCTCAGGGCTGCTAGAAAGTGAAGTCAAAGAGAGACTGAGCTATGTTGAGTTTGGGGGCTGGGAGAATAATGTAGGGTGTTCTAGGCTAGTTTGGGCTTTTAGTCGTAACTAACAACTAAAATAAAATATCTTTACTTGGAAATAGTTTAAAAATTACATTATGTTTTTGAAGTTAAAAAAAATATTTCTTTGAGTTCAAAGAAAGAAAAATAAGAGAGAAAAAAGGAATGAGAGAGGGAAGAAGGGAAGGAAAAGTTTGACTTACCAAAGCTTTTTCCACTATAATGTGCATTTCTAGGTATTGGGGTAATAGTTTTGAAAGAGTTGTTTCCTGAAAGGAAAAAAACGGGGTTTATCAAATGTTAGTATGTATTGAATTTGTTAAGCGCAAAGAGTAACATATATAGAAAGGGAACACATAAAAAAATTCATAAGGAATTAAATATAAAAATTAATTACAAATAAGAAAATTTCATTTGAAAACATACTCCAGGTTTAAGAGTCCCAGTGAGCTTGCTGGAGTAATATAAGAGCTTAGGTCCTCTCTACTAATACTGAATGAAAAAGTGAATATAAAGACACCATTCTGATGTCTTCATCTCATGACAAACCTACATTACCAGTTCATATTGGAAAGTACTTCACACACTGTCCTCCTAAAGATTATGGTAACACCAACCATGGTGCACTGGAAATCTTTAATTCATTCACAGAAAAATATAAGAAATATTTGAGAATTCATAGTCTACACAGAAATTTGGGCAAATAGCATACTTTGTGCTATTAAATACATGGGTACACAAAAAAGAACAAAATGCACAATATCAGAAATAATTCTGTACTCTCAGAGTATAGACTGTATGTTCCATTTGGTATGATGTAATAATTCTTGATTGTGTCGAGTCAGTCAGCTATATATCATCAATATATTATATCATCACAACACTATAATGGTAATTTTATAGGAGCTGTATTTCTAAGATACTGAAATTCCATTTTACCTATAGAAATTTCAAAAAATTTCTATATTTCCTCCTTGATCCAAGTTTCTTGGACTTTCCACATACCTTTTAGACCAATTTTATATGTAGCTTTAAAAATTATTGCTATTTTAGAGGAATTATGTTAAACCTATACACTCATTTGGAGAAAAATGGAATCTTTATTATGCTGAGTCTTCCAATCTATAGTATGTCTCTTCATTTATTGATGTCTTCTTTGATTTATTACATCAGCATTTTATACTTTTCAATACATAAAACCTGTACATGTTTTGCTATATATGTACCTGCAGTGTCTGTGTCCCCAACCCCCAAAATCCTATGTTGAAACACTCCCAATGTAATTACATTTGGACGTGGTGGCTTTGGAACATATTTAGGTCATGAGGCTAGAGCCCTCACAAATGGGATTAGTGCCCTTGTAAGAAAGGACTGAGAGCTAGCTAGTTGTCTCTCCACCATATGAGGATACAGCAAGAAGTCCTCTATGTACCAGGAAGAGGACATTCACCAAAAATCTGAACATGCTCACATCCTGATTTTGGACTTCCAGTATCCAGAACTGTGAGAAATAAATATTTGTTGTTTAAGCCACTGTCTACAGTAATTTGTTGTAACAGCCTAAACTAAGATACCATTTTATTCTTTCAGTGATTGAAGATGTCATACATTTTCCCTATAGTTTCCACATATTCATTGCTAATATGTAGAAATGGTTGATTTTTTATCTTGATAATGTATTCTGTGATTTTGTTGATTTCACTTAGTTCCAGCAGGTATTTTCTATATTTCATGAGGTTTCTAAGCAGATAACTATGTCATCTGCACATAAAGGCATTCTTATGTTTCCTTTTCTCATCTGTATGCCTTTTATTGCTTTATTATTCTGTCTAGAAATCCAACAGCATTAAATAAGGTTGGAGAGAGTGCACATCCTTACCTTATACCAAATCTTAACAGAAAAGTACTCTGTCTTTCTTCATTATGTATTATATTTTCTATATGTGTTTTAAATTTTTTTGCTGAGTACAGTATTATTTATTGATGATACACAACAAGGAGGGCTCCCCAGTCCCCCCCCCACTTCTTCTGAGGGTCTGGGGTGAAAACTGTGGAGGTTGGGAGAGTCTTGATGTTTTGGGGGATAAGTTGGGGCAGAGACTCCCCAGCAACTGAGGGCCTCTCTTTCTTCTTGCTGTCACTGGGGTTGATAGGCCAGCAGGCTCTTACTCCTTGGAGGCCATGTGGACCATAAGGTCCATCAGCCAGTTGCAGTAGCAAAATTCATTGTCATACCAGAAAATGAGTTTAACAAAATGGTCTTTGAGGGCAATGCCAGCTCCAACATCCAAGGTAGAAGAGTGAGTGTCACTGTTAAAGTTGAAGGAGACAATATGGTCCTCATTGTAGCCCAGGAAAACCTTGAAGGAGCCCTCTGATCCCTGCTTCACCACCTTCTTGATGTCATTGTATTTGCCAGGTGGCAGGTCAGATCCATGACAGACATGTTGTGGGTGGGGACATGCCAGTGAGCCTCCCATTCAGCTCAGGGATGACCTTGCCTACAGACTTGGCAATGTCAGTGGAAGCAGGGATGATATTCTGGGCAGCTCCATGACCGTCACTCCACAGCTTCCCAGAGGGGTGATCCATGGTCTTCTTGGTGGTAGTGATGGCATGGATGGTGGTCAGAGTCCCTCCACAATATCAAAGTTGTCATAGATGACCTTGGCCAGAGGAACCAAACAGCTGGTGCAGGAGGCATTGCTGACAATTTTGAGGGAGTTGTCATATTTCTCATGGTTCACATTCATCATGAAAATGGCAAGAGCAGAAGAAGCAGAGATGATGACCTTCTTGGCCCCACCCTGCAAGTGAGTGCCAGCCTTTTCTATGGTGGTGAAAGTCACAACATACTCAGCACCAGCATCACCTCATTTGACATTGGCAGGATCTTGTTCCTGGAAGATGGAGATGGAATTTGCATTGATGACAAGTTTCCCGTTTTCTGCCTTGGTTGTATTGTGGAATTTGCCATGGGTGGAATCATACTGGAACATGTAGACCAGGTAGCTGAGGTCAATGAAGGAGTCATTGATGGCCACACTATCCACTTTGCCAGAGTTAAAAGCAGCCCTGGTGACCGACACCCAATATTGCCAAATCCATTCACTCTGACCTTCACCATCATGTCTCTTGATGACGGCTGGCACTGCACCAGAAGGTGCAGTTGTCTGTCGAATGGGGTGAACCAGAGACCAATATCTGCTTTTATAGGATTGTTTTTTATCATTACAAGTACAAGTTGCCAACATCACCAAGACCTTATATAATAAATGAATTTTGAATTGAATTTTGTCCTGTATTTCTGTATTGAGAAGATTGTGTACCTTTTCTTCTCTGACCCAGTAATATGGTAGATTATTTTGGTATGTTTTCAGATATTGAACCAGACCTCCATTGCTGGATAAACAATGCTTAATCATGGTGTGCAATCTTTTTAATAAATTACTCAATTACTTTTGCTAGTATTTTATGCAGAATTTTTACATCTATATTCATATGGTCAATGGGTTTGTTTGTTTTATATTGCCTGTATAGAGTTTTAGTATCAGGACAATATTGTCCTCACAGAGTTAGTTGTACAGTGTTCACTCCTCCTCATTTTTGTTGGAGAAATTGTACAGAATTGGCTTTTATCTTCTCTTAACAGGTATTATAAACTTTACATAAAACCATCTACACCAGAAAGATTTTATGTTTGAGAGATTTTTCACTGAAAATTCAGTGGTTTTTAATGGTTACAAGACTGTTTAGGTTATCTATTCCCTCTTGGTTGGGTTTTGATAGTGCAGTGTTTTTAAGATAATGGCCACATTTTATTTACATTGCCGAATGTATGTAGTTAGAGTTGTTTGCAGTATTAGTGATCTGGTTTTAGATCAGAGATCAGAAATGAGTGTTGCACAACAGAGTGTAACTTGAACAAAGTACATATTAATGATTTTTATTTAACCCATCAAAAAACTAAGACTGCAGATCAAGCCATTTACCAAAATCTGGAGAGAGAAATGTGCCTGCAGGAGGGCGAGAAATCAAGTAATCAAGTATTTGCTTAGCTGCCTCTGATGACACCAAAAACCATGTAACCTGATAAGAAGAATACCCAACTAGGAATTTTGGCTAAACTTTTAAGGGCCAAGGTTGGCTAGCATTAAACTATGAAGTCTCTGGGAATCATAAAGATATTTGATTTCACAGATTCTTACAGGCTTTTTCTTCGGGAATTCCATAAGCTACTCAAAATAAAGATTACAGCATATATTGAAAAATATATAGTGTTGGCTGGTCAGAGGAACATCAGACACTGAAGGAACTACCCAAACTTCTCTATCTCCTTTATGACACAAAAACCTTAATTTATCGGATAAAGTGGAAAGAGATTTATGTCGTGAGGGCACTGATAAAAACTACAGCCAGGAGAGGAAAATGAATAAAAAGGTCTAATCTGGAAGAAAAGTAAGGAATACTTGTTAGACCCAGTATTACATCTGGAGGAGAATCTGGAGGAGAATGTTGGTGACATTTGTGAAGACTACATCCCCAAATCCAGGTTCACAGTGCCTTCCTAACATTGAGTTTTAATCCAAATATCAGAGAATCCCTCTGTTCTCTGCTCCATGCCAAATCCATGACCTGTGCTAAAATGTACAAAAAAAAACAAAAAACAAAAAACAAAAACAAACAGGAAAGACAGCAGGAAGATCTGGAGGAGACAGATTTTATCTAAAAATCCCAAAGCAGTCAAGTGGAAAAATACAAAGCTAAACAGAACAGGATTCCTCTCGAAAATTATTATTCACTTTTAACAAAAAATAATCACTAAAAAGAATGTGAAGCTGTTGTAAGTACACTAAGAGTAGCAATAGCAAAAACATACATAAACAGATGTATATTCTGACTATATTAACAGAAAATTTTAAGCCAAAGACCCAGCAACAAGGCATGTTCATCTCCAAACCTAAAGTTAATATTTAATTCAATATCTACTGCCTACTGTGTTATGTAACATGTTCAGCTTTCATGAGAGAGAGAGAGAAAGGATATGGACAGGCAAGAAGAAAATGCAATGCATGGAAAGTAGTTGGTTGTCCCTATCCACAGGTGTCTATGTACACATTATTTTAACACTGAGTACCTTTGCATTGTCTTCTTGATAAACCCTTGTGTGTAAATGCAATTAGAAATGATCTGGAAAAGAGAAAATTGTTGCCTGCTTGCCTTTCAGAGAAAAAAAAAGTATTAAAATTTTCTCACTAATTTTTAGACAAAAATAATGATTATCTAGTGAAGGTTGGCAAACATATCTTCTATTACTTTAAATAAGAATTAATAATGAAATATGATGTGAAAATGAAAAGTACAGAACAAAGCTCAAAATGTCCCACAGGAGGATGCTGTGATAGCAGACACAAACTATAGAATTCCTATAAGAAAAAAAATGTGGAAAACAGAAATTTTGAAGAATAGAAATAAATTGACCTAATGAACATCTGTAAAACACTACACAAAACTGCAAGATATATAGAGAAACACATATACTAAAGTCAAATGCACTATCTGAATATGATCAAAATCAATTAAATATAAGTACCAAAAAAGATATGTAGAAAATGTGTAAGTATGCATACTTTTAAAATTCCCATGGGTCAATGGAGGAATAGCAAGATAAATTTTTAAATGTTACATTAAAAGATTATAAATACATGGTATATAAAACTCAAGAAATGAAAATACATTAATTAAAATCATATTAAGAACCACCAAAAATTATCCCTGACATAAGGCCAACAAGAGAGCTGCCAAAAGTTAGAATCAACTTTTTTTCAGATCTCTAGAAATTAACAAATGGCTTGCAGAGTGAGAGGGAGTGTTTATTCAAGAAAAATAACTGATCTGGGTAAAATCGTGATTTTTGTGGAACTTGAATTCACTCCAGTATTTTCTCCCATTAGTTGAAAACTAATAGCTCAAATTTTCAGTGAATACAAGTAGACTGACAACTTCCAGAAAAAGAAAAAACATGGCTGGAACATCTTCAAAATCTCATTTCCAAAGAAATGTCATGGCTTGATTGATTGATATTGATATTTTGTTCCTAAAATAGGTCCATATTGACCTAAGTCACATTTTACAAGGTGTAAAAAGCCCTTTTTCTAAAGACATTTGTTTTTAGAAATTATAGGCATTTTGAGTTGTCTGGGGCAGGGAATGACTGTGAGGCAAAGAGCAGACCAACAAAAAGACTTAAAGCTGAGGAATAAGATATTCATACAGAGCTTTGAAAAGCTAAGATAAATTTCTGGGAATCTGACAGACTACACACATGTATTAGACTAAGTGCATCCCCAAGTCTGTACACATAATCAGGAAAGACCTAAACTCTCACCTCTGATTGATCTTGAGGCTCTGTGCAAGCAGAAATGAAAGGAAAAGTGCAATTGTTAACTTCCTGAATGAGTGACAAAGTCATGCTCCAAAAGGTACAGAGAGACTCTCAGCAAGAACTGGGAAATTTGGGGCGCCTTGGTGTCTCAGTGGGTTAAGCCTTTGCCTTCGGCTCAGATCATGATCTCAGGGTCCTGGGATTGAGCCCCGCATCAGACTCTCTGCTCAGTGGGGAGCCTACTTCCCCTTCTCTCTCTGCCTGCCTCTCTGCCTACTTGTGATCTCTCTGTCAAATAAATAAATAAAATCTAAAAAAAAAAAAGAACTGGGGAACTTATTGATTCCAAGCATTTAAAGAACTCTGATCATTAACACACAATGTCAGTGGCTACATACAACACAGAATATACACTTTAGGGAAACAGTCAAAAATTTGCAAAACAAATAATAACTGCAATGAATAGCAATAATATTTGATGGAGGGGCATGTGATTTCCAGAGTTACCACATGTATTATTTGGAGTGATTAGTTTCAGTTTTCAAAAAATCATGAGACATGAAAAAGACATAAAGTATGACCCATATACAGGAAAAATGTCAACAGAAACTGTCTTTGAGGATGATTAGATATTGGATTTACTAGAAAAATACTTTAAATCGGTATTTTGAATAATTTTAAAGAGCTAAAAGGAGTTATGTATAAATAACTGAAGGAGGGTATTATAATAATGTCTCATTAAATATGGACTATCAAAAAAGGCATAAAATTATTAAAAAGAAATAAATAGAATTTATGGTATTGAAAAACACAATTGAAATACAATATCCATTAGAGTGGCTCCACATCAGTATGGGCAGACAGAAGAAAGAATCAAGGAACTTGAAGACAGATCTATTGAGATTAAACAATCTAAGGAAGAGAAAGAAACAAGAATGGAGCAAAATAAACAATATCTAATAGACCTAAGGGGCCTATCAAGCATATCAACATACACATAATGGGAGTATCAGAAAGTGAGGAGGTAGGTAGAAGGGACAAAGAATATTCAAAGAACTAGTGGCCCATGATTTCTCAAATCAGGTGAAAAATATTAATGTACACAAAAAAGAAGCTCAGTCAACTCCAATTTAGATAAACTCAAAAAGAACCACTCAAAAAGATACATTATAAAAAGAGGTAAGCCAAAGATAAAGAGAGAAACTTAGAATAAGCCACAGAGAAGGGACTCATCATGTAAAAGGAATCTTCAATAAGATTAATGACAGTTAATTTTTCATCAGTGAACATGGAGGCCATAAAACAGTGAATTAAAATATTCCAAATGATGAAAGAAAAACATTTGTCACACAGGAGCTCTATATACAACTAACAGGTAAATTAAGAATTTAATAATATATAAATGATTATCTATTTTAGAAAGATATGTTCCAGTAGTACACAAAGCTATATAAAAATATTAGAAGTAATTTAAGCAAGGTAGTGGTAATTTGACTTATTTTATTGTCCTTATTTATATAGTGACTTCATTCTTCCTGTATTTCTAAATTTTACTCAAAAATCTCCATTTTTGCTTGAATAAAATAGAAAACAAGAAATATAACATAATACATTATAATAAACCTAAAATACATTATTGTGTAATTTTTCATATATTTTAGATGGAATATGGGCATTTTATTTATAAGTCAGAAGATATCAAATTTGATATTTCCATAGCTAAATAGTTCCTTTCCACAATCAAAAAAATTCTACATAAGTAATTTCACAGTATGTCATTACATTAGAATCATCATGTTACCTGTAAGTTTAAATTATCTTTATAGGGTTGTTCTTTCTGCCAAATATTGCTGTAATTTTCTCCTAACAGTGGTATAGTTGGATTCTCATTTTTCACTTGATAAATTATGTGCTGAAATTGTGCTGAAGATTCCAATGGCTCAATTCCATAGCTGATGTTTTCAAACTGAAGGAATCCCCTGAATATTTAGAAAGCAATGATATAAAAACCCTACAAGTGATCCCATCAAAGCTATAATCTGAAATGTGAAAAAAAAAAACTTTAAAAATTTAAAGGATTAAATTTAAAAACTTTAAACTAGGTGTTTAAAGAGCTGAAAGGAACCATGTATAAGCAACTAAAGGGAAATATTTTAATGATGTCTCAATAAATAAAAAACATCAACAAAGGCATGGAAATTATAAAGAAGAAATCAATAGAAATTCCAGTTTGAAATATAGTAAGAAACACATTATGAACACACTTTATTTTCCCATTTTTTCTGGTTATACCATTAGTAACTGAGATATCACATCTACCTTACTTTTGCTCATATATTAAAGAAAAAATATATTTCAAGTTAATTTATATTACCTGTATAGTACTCATATTTATTCAAGATATATTAGTTAAGATCAGGTATTTGTTGAAAATCAAGTACTTATTGAGAATTCCAATATGGTCATGTTCTCAGAATTTAGAATAAGGGAAAGCAGGTATATAGAGTGTATATTTAAAGAGGTGGCTATCTATGAAAACCACATTAAATGAATGCCAATTTTTCTGAGTTGACATGAGCAAATTCTAGAAGTCAGGCAACCAAAACCAAAAGGAAGTTAGGGAGAATCTTTTTTATTTTTTCTTTGCTCTGGACCAGTCTCCCCCTAATAAACTCAATATCTTTCTCTTGCCACCACCACTGATGAAAATAACTTATTTCTGCCTTTTTACCTCCCAGGGGCTTTCTTAATTAGTTGATTTATGTCTGAAACTTAGTGCACCTAAACTCAAAGCATACAATATGTATGTATTGAAATGATTAATTCATATAATTTTCCATAACTATTTGAGATAATTGAAAGATAAAGCAACAATATTATTTAGTTCTAAAGTTTCCTTTACTGAAACTATCCCCTTCTGCACAGTATCTTTAAAAAAAAATAACTCCAGTCAGGAATCCCTGGAGTGATTTCATTTGAATGGACACTAGAGTTCAGCTGCTAATATTGATATAAAGCAACCTTTCAGATTTATATTCTTCTTAAATATTCCCAGATTTATTTCTGTTAGCCACTAGGTTTCATTTTAAAGTTTTCCATGTATAAGTATCATGTAAGATCCTATTACCTGAGTCCAGAACAAATGCTGAGTGTTGCAAGGGTATTTGGAATATCTGCAAAATATCCTTGGTAATGGCAATGTATCTAAAAAACAGTATAGAAAAGTAAATAAATAAATTCTTTATGAATAAAAATGTATTTGCTAACATTACAGAAGATTAAAAATGTTAAAATAATTGAAAATAATGATTGTGTATCATATAGATTTGTTAGTGCAGCTTTTCAAGGAAAAAGGGTATTTGATGATCCTCTTTATTTTGCACCACCAAGGTGCCAATGAGTATTCTTTCAGGTCTGGTTTTATCTCTATCATATACTATTTTTATGTACAACAATCAACCACATAACAGGTCATAATTATGCAAAATAAAATATTTGTATTAAATTGTCATCATGGGATAGACATATCCCAATGGTAGTGATAGGCCACTTCAATTAAAAAAAAACATATGAAAACAAATATCTATGACATCTAGAGCTTACCTTAAAATATGAAGACTCTAAATGCAAAAATCCAGTTTCATTATATGTATAAATCAAAAAGTCCTGGGATAAAAATGAGCTAAGAAAAACAAAAATAAAAATGGTTGAGTCATGCATTTAATATTAATATAAACATCAAAATAAAAACAAATGCAAAATATCTAAGGTTTGTATAATAATTTGCTTTAATTAGAGCATACTGACCCCTACAGAGGGGTCAGTATATCAGATATTAACATATGAGCCTATGTATGTCTTTATCTAACAAACATTTACTAGGTGCCTACTACTGATAGATCCTCTTCTAGGCATTGGGATACAGCAGTAAACAAAAGATAAAATCACTGGTCTTCATGAGAGTGAGAGACAAATACTGCTAGCATGTTAGATGTTAAATGTTATAAATAAGGCCTGGGTGAGAGAATTTGGTTGCAAAGGTAGATAGGATGGCATGAAAAACCTCACTGAATAAACTGAACCTGAAAACAAACCACATGGATTTGTACAGATATGTTGAGACACAGGAGAAAATGAAAAGACCCTGAGGCCAAAATATGCCTTCTGTATATAAAGAACAGCTAAGGGGTGACGTGACTGGAATGAAAAGTTGATTGAAGATGAGAGATAGTAATAAGAGATAGTGTCACAGAGATGAGAAGCCATTAGAAGATTTCAAACAGATATATGATAGGATCAGACCAATATTTTATGTTATTTTTAAAGTTTTATTTATTTACATAATCTTTACATCCTACATGGGGCTCAGACTCACAACCCTAATATCAAGAGTCACATATTCTTCTGACTGAGCCAGCCAGGCATCCCTCAGACCATTTTAATAGAATCAGACTGAATGCTATCTTGAGAATTATCTGTAGGGCAAATAAGCAGAGAGAGCAATTAGGCTATTATCCAGGCAAGATATAATAGTGACTTGAACTAAAACAGTAACAGTGGTAGAGGTCCAATTACAGGTATATTTTGAAGGTTGAACATGGAATTTAATAATCTATTGTGGGAAATAATCCACTGTGAGGGAAAACAAAAGAAAAAATTGTTATCAAGGATGACTCCAAGGTTTTGTTTTGAGAAACTAGAGTTGCCATTTACTGAGATGACTGTAGGAAGGATAAATTTTAGGAAAGTATCAGAAGTACATTATGCAGGCACCTGGGTGGCTCAGTGGGTTAAAGCCTCTGCCTTTGGCTTGGGTCATGATCTCAGGGTCCTGGAATCGAGCCCTGCATTGGGCTCTCTGCTCAGCGGGGAGCCTGCTTCACCTTCTCTCTCTGCCTGCCTCTCTGCCTACTTGTGATCTCTGTCTGTCAAATAAATAAATAAAATCTTTTTTTTAAAAAAAGAAGTACATTATGGATATGATAAGTATGAGAATTCTAGCAAACACCAGATTATCAAATAAGTAGTCAGATAAACAAATACGGTGTTCATTGGAGAGGAATAAAGTAGAGATATAACTTGGGAGTAATCAGTACATGAATATATTTAAAACTGCAAGAGGGGATGAAATAACCACATGATTGAATGCGGTGAGGGAAAACAAGATTCAAGAAAAGTACCATGGAGTATTCTAAGATTGGAGAGATGGGGAAGAATCTAAAAAACAAACAAGATGAAACAAAGAAAACTGAGAGAGTAAACACAATGGTAAGAATTAAACCAGAAGTCTGCAGTGTTCTGGAAGTCAAATAAAGAATGTATTTTTGGAGGAGATACTGATCAGCTAGACTAAATACTGCCATTTGGTCAAGAAAAATGCAGACTAAAAAATAACTGGCATTCAGAAACATGAAGAAGTTTCTTATAAAAAAAAAAGACTTTCTTCTCAGAAAACATTTTAATCGAGTTTTACAGACATTAAAGACCAACATATGTTTAATGGTCATGAATTAGGTGAGAATAGTCATAAGTGAGGAGTTTTCTTCCATGTTGTTCAACTACGGAGATGTAAGGCGGACAAATTGCAGTAGTTACAAATATATATTTTCAAAGATGCAGGCGAAGAAGAGGCTGTTTGGCTCCACTTGCATGAAATGTTGAGAAACTGTAAATTAGGAGACAGAAAGTATATTGATTGCATGAGTGTTGCCTGGAGTGGTGGGTGGAAACAGGGATTAAATGTGAAATGGCATGAGGATCTTACATAGGATATGAAATATTCTACAATCAATTTATGGTAGCTGGTTTCAATAGTGTATATAGTTATTAAAAATTATTGAATTATACACTTGAGTGAGTTTTATGATATATGAATGTACCCAATAAAGTTGTTAAAAATAAATACAAATATAATTAACACATTCATAAAATATGTCATTCATTGAATTTCCCACCAACAACCACTTGATGCATAATTAAGTTTGATTTTACATCAGGCACACTTTTTTAAAACTTTTTTTAATTTAAATTTTTTATTTTTTATTTATATATATATTTTTAAATTTCTTTCCAGTGTTCCAGAATTCATTGTTTATGCACCACACCCAGTGCTCCATGCAATATGTGCCCTCCATAAAACCCACCACCAGGCTCACCCCAGTCCCACTCCTTCCCTCCAAAACCCTTGGTTTCTTTCTCAGAGTCCACAGTCTCTCATGCTTCATCTCCCCTTCTGATTTCCCCCAACTCCCTTCTACTCTCCATCTCCCCATGTGCTCTGTGTTATTCCTTATGCTCAGCAAATAAGTGAAACCATATGATAATCAATTCTGCTTGACTTATTTCACTCAGCATAATCTCCTTTAGTCCCATCCATGCTGACACAAAAGTTGGATATTCATCCTTTCTGATGGAGAATAATACTCCATTGTAAATATGGACCACATCTTCCTTATTCATTCATCCATTGAAGGGCATCTTGGTTCTTTCCAGAGTTTGGCGACTGTGGCCCTTACTGCTATGAACACTGGGGTACAGAAGGTACAGATGGAGTACAGACTCTCCAGGTCCTAGAGAGCACCAGCTAGCATGGAACTCTCTCAGGGGAGGGTGTGGAGCATGACTCAGACCCCAGTAGTACAGCGCAAGTGCAGAGTGCAAAAGGCTGTGGTTCTAGAGAGCTCTGGATGGTGTCCATCTTCCGATAAAGTCTGATGTTCCCACTCTGCTTTACCTGTCCACTGGCATCTTCTGCCCCCAGAGAGATCCAGAAGTGTATTTTAATTTTAATCCCAGGCTGATGTCATGGGGGATCAGAGTTCTTTGGTAGATAATCAGCTCACTTTAGGGGACTGGTTGAAACAGCACCTCCCACTTCTCCGCCATCTTGCTTACCCCCCCAACATAAGGCACACTTAACATATAACTTGCAGTTCTTGGGTTTAATGACTTTATACTCAATTAAAAATTTACAAATAAGTAACTTATTTCTTAATGTGACAATAACAAGCTAGAAAATTAAAATGCAGCATTCTATTATTCAGCATTCTATTATTCAACATTCAACATTCATACTCTTCCATTATTTAAGACTTAATTAATCCTAATTGAAAAACAAATTGATCAAGCATTCTACATTATATTGCATTATTTAATTTAAATTGTATACCAAAATATTTAAAAATTAAAATATGAGTTTTAATGAAAAATTATATCTTACTGTTTTCTGAGATGCAGAGTGTATGGTTTTTCATCAATTGTAATGATATAAGTCACCTAAAATAAAGCAAATAAAGATGACTTAGTAAATCAGAAATATATAAACTGATACTTCTCTCTCATGTTAATAAAAAGACTCACTTGGAGGGGTCTGGGTTCAAAATAACAACACAAGAAAATCTTGAACTCACACCTCCCCATGGATACAACCAATATATAGCTAAATATGGAGTAATTTACTCTGAAGAGAACTGGAAAACTGGATGAATAGGGACTCTACAGGAGAAAACAAAAAGGACAGCATTGCAATGGTCAGGAGAGGCAGAGATACAATCTTGCCCAAAACAAAACAAAACAAAACAAAACAAAACAAAAACAAAACAAACAAAAAACACTCCAGAAGGGTGGTACATAATTGGGAGGGAAGACAAAGACTTTCCTAAGGAGTCAGAGGCTTGCGCTATACAGTAGACACCTCAAATGTTAGACCCTAGATAAGAGACTGAGTCCCCAAAATACCAGGCTTTGAAAACCAATAGAGATTACATCCAGGAAAACCTCAGGACTGTAGAGCATGGAGAACCCACTGTTAAACAGAGCACATGCAGGATTGCCGACCCTGGGACCGAGAGCAAAAACACTAATTTGAAAATCATCTAGAGCATATGTAAAGGTGACCCATTTACTCAACTTAAAGCACCTGCCAGAAAAGTAGCAACCCACTGGAACTTTCTCTGGTGACAGAGAAGTTGGTGGGTGCCATAGCAGCAATATCATCCTACTTTGCTAATGTCAGTGTTGGTTGGCATCATCTTGGAACTCTCTCTCTAACTTGCTAGAGCTTTTGGACACACCCAACTAAGAACCCTGTCCACACTATAACAGCGTATCCATTCTTTACAGCCAGGCCAGACACCACGCCCCACCCACCCTGGGCCTCAGTGCAGCTCTATGATGTATCTGGCTGGCATGGGTGCCAGCTCTCATGGGTGGCAGATGAGTGTTCACAGCTTCTATAGTGACACCCCTGGAGGATGTAACTCTAGTGGTCAGAGGAGACTGTGACTTCTTGTGACAACTACAAAAGGCTGATCCTTCAAGACTGGGAGAGGTAGGGGCACCTGGGTGGCTCAGTGGGTTAAAGCCTCTGCCTTCGGCTCAGGTCATGGTCCTAGTGTCCTGGGATCGAGCCCCACATCGGGCTCTGTGCTCTGCAGGGAGCCTGCTTCCACCTCTCTCTATCTGTCTGCTTTTCTGCCTACTTGTGATCTCTGTCAAATAAATAAATAAAATCTTTAAAAAAAAAAAAGACTGGGAGAGGTAGTTGGTTTGCCTAATACGTAAAAACAAATACAGAAAATCAGGAAAGTGAAGAGATAGGAGAATATGTTCCAAATAAAAGACAAAACATCAGAAAGTCATTAATGAAATGCAGATGCACAATCAACCTGATAAAGAGTTAAAAGTAACAGTCATATAGATGTTCACCAAACTTGGAAGAATAGTGATGAGCACTGTGATATCCTCAACAAAGAGACAATAAATATAAGAAAGTTCCAAACAGAAGTTAAAGAGCTAAAGAATACCATAACTGAAATGAAAATATACTAGTGGGGTTCAACAGCACTGAATGAAGCCAAAGATTGGATCATTGAGCTGGAAAACAAAAGCAAGAGAACTCATCCAGGGGAAAAAAAGAAGAAATAAAAAATGAAGATAAAAAACCATTGGTATAACATCAAGTGGAATAATACTTAGATTATAGTGATCCCAGAAGGAGCAGAGAGACAGAGAAAGGGCCAGAAAAATTATTTGAAGAATTAGTGACTGAAATATTCCCTAAAATGAGGAAGGAAACAGATACACAGGTCCAGGAAACCTAGACAGTCCTAAATAAAATAAACTCAAACAGATCCACACCAAGATATATTACAATTAAAATGGTCAAAGTTAAAGACAGAGAGATTTTTTAAAACATCAAAAGAAGCACAACTTACCATATGGAAGGAGAGCTCATAAGTCTTTCAGTAGAAACTATGCAAGCCAGAAGAGAGTGATATGACATATTCAAGTGTCTGAATGGAAAAAACTTCCAACCAATAATTCTCTTCCTGGAAAGACTATTATTCTGAATCGAATAAGAGATTAAGATTTCAAGTTAGGCAAAACCTAAAGGAGTTATCACCACTAAGCTGGTCTTAAAAGAAATGTTAAAAAGCCCTCTCTAAAATGAAAAGAAATAACACCAATTGATAACAGGAAAACATATAAAGTTAAAAAGGATCACTAGAAAAGGTAAACACATAGTGAAGGTAGTGGGTCAATGACTGATAAAGCAAGTATGAAGGTTAAAAGACAGAAATAATAAAATTAGCTAAAACTACAAGAATTAGTTGGAGGGTAATAAAAAGATGCAACATGTGACAAGAATATAACACATGAGAGGAGGAGAAAAATGTAAAGTTTTGGAATGTGTTCCAATTTAAGTTGTTGTCAACTCAAAACATAAAATAGGAAATTATATGTAAACCTCACAATAATCCCAAATACATTAAAAAATTAACTACACAAAAGTAAAATGTGAAAGAAATCTAAAGATAGCACTAACAAAAAAACATCAAACCACAAGGGAAGAGAGAAAGAAAATAACAGAGAAAAACTACAAAAACAGCCAAAAAACAATTAGCAAAATGGCAATAACTACATGCCTATCAATAATTACTTTAAATGTAAATGAACTCTACAATCAAAAGGCATAAGGTGGCTGAATGGATTAAAAAAAACAAGACCTATCCATGTTCTACCCACATGAAATGAATTTCAGAAGAAAGAACATACACAACCTGAAATTGAAGGGATGGAAAAAGATAGTTCATGGGGTGGAAACAAAAAAGCTGGCATAACTATATTCATAACCAAAAAAACAGACTTTAAAATAAGGACTGTAATAATAGGTAAAGATATTACATAATGATAAAGGGGTCAATTTAATATGAAGATATAACATTTATCAGTACATACGCACCCAACATAGGAGCACCAAGATACATAAAGCAAATATTGATGTATCTAAATAGAGAAATTAAAAGTTATATCGGGGGGGCTGGGTGGCTCAGTCAGTCAGCTGAACATTGGACTCTTGATTTCAGTTCAGGTCATGATCTCAGGGTCTTGAGTTTGAGCCCTGTGTCAGTCTCCGTGCCTGCTTGAGCCGGTTTGGGATTCTCTCTCTCTCTCCCCCTCTGGCCCTCTCCCCAGTCCCATGCTGTCTCTCACTCTCCCCCCCACCCTGCCGCCAAAATAAAAGGCTATATAAAATAGTAGGAGATTTAACCCCAATAGATCAACCAGATAGAAAGTTAATGAGGAAATACTGATCTTAAAAAATATTAAACCAGATGGATTTAAAAGTTCTACACAGAATATTCTATACGAAAACAAAAGAATGTGCATACTTCTGAGATGCACATAAAACACTCTCTAGGACAGATCACATGTTATACCAAAAAACAAGACTCAAAAATCAAGAATACTGAAACCATATCAAGCATCTCCTCCACACACAATGGTATAAAATAAATCAATTTCTATCTCTGGCACATGGCCCCGTTTGGAGTCTCCAAACTCAGCAGATGCCCACAGCACTGCTCCTCCTGGTGGATGAAGGTGGGAGGGGGAGGTCTCCCCAGATCTGCCACTTGAGGGGTCCCTGCCTGAAGACTAATGACCTGACTGTGCCTCAGATCCTGGTTTATGGCAACCCCAAGTTGAGAACCCTCTCCTCAGCTCTGTCTCTGCAGCCAGCTTCCTCGCTCCAATACCTGGGAGCTCTGCCCTAGTCTTTCTGTGACCCCTGAGGGTCCTGAGACCACCCTGCCCTAGTGAGGATTCCATCCCCCCTGCTTAGCCTCTGGAGTGATGTCCCTCCATAGAGCAGAATTCTGAAAGTTCCGATTTTGTGCTCTGCTTCTCTATCACTTGCTGGGAGCCAACCCCTCCCCCAGCAGTCTGTCTTCCAATATATCACCTCAGATTCACTTCTCCACATGTCCTATCTTCAAGAAAGTGATTGCTTTTCTGTTCATAGAATTGCTGCTATTCTCTTCGATCTCCTGTTGAGTTTGTAGGCATTAAGAATGGTTTGATAACTATCTAGCTGAATTCCTGGGACCTGATGATATTTAGGTCTCCTACTGGTTCACCATCTTGCTCCTCCCACTCTGGGTCCTGCTTTCTTACCCAGTCTGAAACCCACTGCCTTTTCATGGGAACATTCAGCTCATTTATATTCAGAGTAATTACTGAAAGGTGTGAATTTAGTGCTATTGTATTGCCTTTAAAGTCTCTGTTTCTATAGATTGTCTCTGTTACTTTCTGCATTATATTACTCTTGGGGGTCTCTCTTTGCTTACAGAATCCCCATTAATATTTCTTCCAGGGCTGGCTTAGTGGTCACTATTCTTTTAGTTTCTGCCTGTCCTGAAAGCTCTTTATCTTTCCATCCATTCTGAATGACAGCCTTCCTGGATAAAGTATTTTTGGCTGCATGTTCTTTTCATTTTCATTTCATTTCATTCTCTCCCAAATCTCTTCTTTTCATTTAGTACCCTGAATATGGCTTGCTAGTCCTTTCTGGCTTGCCAGGTTTCTGTGGACAGTTCTGATGTTATTCTGATATTCCTCCCTCCATATGTAAGGAACCTCCTCTCCCTGGCTATTCTCAGAATAGTTTCTTTGGCTGTAAAATTTGCAAGCTTCACTATTTTATGTCAGGGTATTGATCTATTTTTATTGATTTTGAAAGGAGGCCTCTCTGCCTGTTGGACTAAAATGCTTGTTTCTTTCCCCACATTAGGGAAGTTCTCAGCTATGGTTTGCTCAAATCTACCTTCTAGACACCACCCTCCACCCTCTAAGGGATACCAATAATTCTGACATTGGAACATTTCATGGCATTATTAATCTCTCCAATTCTTTTTTCATGTGTTACTACCAATTTATCTCTGTTTTTCTTATCCAGTTTAGACAGCATCTCATTCACAGCATTTTTGGTAAAACTTGTACATAGATAGGTAAAATTGAATAGAGTAAAAAAAAAAAAAGGACCAAAATAAAGCATATATCTGTAAAAATATAGGTGTGAAACAATACAAGTTAAGTTGATATAATAAACATCTAGTTGAAGTGAGGTTAAAAAAACAAAAACAGAGATAAAGCATAAGAAAAAAAAAAAGGAGAATTCTATCTGAAAAATAAACAGGTTGTGAGGCCACACCTGAAACTCAATATACAATTTTCCCCTGGCATTGGGATTTTATAGTCTCATGGGATCCATAAGGATTGTCGTCCACCTGTTCTTCTAGCTTGTCTTCTGGGGGAGGGGTCTGTGGTGCTGTTTCTCAGGTAATGCCACCTATACAGAATTGCCCCACCCCCTGTCAGGGGGATGGGTTCAGTAAAACCAGTCCTCTTTGTAGCTGTTGCTCCCTACCAGGACAGCTTAAACTTAATATATACATCTATAAGCCACTTGTCTTCTGCCATTTATGATTTCAATTCCTGCTTCAAAGTATAGCCTTGATTAAGATCTAACATAATCTAACTTACATTAATTACAAAAGAGAAAAAAAGGAAAAAGCAGTCTCTGGTACTGAATAATTGATTTGGTCCTATCAGCTAGCCTTGGTGTTCTATTGTTGAACATAAACATATTCATAAAACATCAACATCACATACAGCCACAGTGAGACAATAATGGGTCAAGACAAAAACAAGGCAATTTCACAATTGTGTCTAAATATGAATCAAATATAAACATCTTCCAAGCCAGAAAAAAATGATAAAGTATGCCTTTATTGAGCTTTTGAGGAGCTATAGTTTCTTAACAATTATAGCCTTAGGATTATTCTACCCTTTCCTTCTCCTAGATAAGATTTATTAAGATACATAATCATAGACTTACCTTTACTTCCTGGACTCCATCCAAACCAGAGCAAAGGCCTGCTTCCTAAAACCTCTCCCAAATCTAAGCCTAAATTCTATAATGCCTTTCTAACACCTTGCTGAGATGCCCCATCGGTACTTATGGTCTGTGTTCTCTCTACTGCAATGACTAATAAACCTAACTTGTTTGTCTACAGGTGTGTTCATAATGGTCTTTTGCAGGAAGACATTGACAGAAGGAAATAAACCCACTCTAACTACTCTCCTCAACTAAGGACATTCTTCTCAGTGTTACTCACAAACATACTTAGATAAACTTTTGAAGGTTGGACACCTTCTGCATAAGGCCTCTAATAGCCCCAAATCTAAGCCATTGCTTTAGTGGAATGTATGGTTGTTATGACATACCAAAAATCTATGAAAAAAAAATCTTTTAAATGTCTAATAAAAATGTTTTAAAAAGATGATAAGGTATTAAAGGAAGAAAACAAGAGAGATAAAGGAGGTCTACCATCAGAAATCAAAGTATATTAGCATACTCTACCAGAGGGAAAAACAGTTTATGGAATTCCACATATAGAATACAAAAAATGTAGACAAGTACTGAACACATTGTGTAAAACTATTTCCTGCAATATCACCTTATGTTTTGTGAGGGGCATTTGAAGTGAATAGTTTGAAGTTTTTGGTTTGTTTCTTTGTAAAGATTTTATTTTTCTGACAGAGAGATAGAGATCACAAGTAAGCAGAATGACAGGCAGAGGGAAAGGGAGAAGTAGGCTCTCCAATGAGCAGGGAGCCTGACGCAGAGTTCAATCCCAGGACCCTCGGGTCATGACCTGAGCCAAAGGCAGCCGCTGAACTGACTGAGCCACCCAGGCACTCCAACAGTTTGAACTTTAAAGTGATCATGCAGGGGCACCTGGGTAACTCAGTTGGTTAACCATCTAACTCTTAATTTCAGCTCAAGTCATCATCTCAGGATCCTGGGATCCAGCCCCTGTCTGGCTCCTCGCAATGTGCGGAGTCTGCTTGGGATTCTCTCTCTCTACTTCAGCCCCTCCCCCTGTTCATACTCTCTTTCTCTCTAAAATAAATAAATTCTTTAAAATTTTTTTTTAAAAATTAAGTTGTCATGCAATGGCAATGTACAAACTGAAGTAGGTCAGAAAAAAATTTTTTCATGTAAAAGTTTTTCAACAGAAAACAGTTTACTTGTAATGGAATTGCAGTCATAAAGATTAGATTTCATGTCCTGAAACATAGGTTTGATGCTGTTAACATTTTTAATCTTCTTTTTTGAAAATTCATATATATATATATGAATATATATCCTACCTCAGAAGGTTAATTTGAGAACTAAATGAGATTAGTATATGAAACTACTCTAAAGGAAATTATTTCATTGTGATTTTCAAGTACATTTTCACATACATTTTATTTTTATTGTAATTGTTCAATAGTAGAACTTAATCATGATTAAGTTCCAATTTTGCGTGTCAAAATAGAGTTAATGAATTCTTAATTTTTTAACTTACCCTTTTTTCAAAAATTTTTCCTTCAACCTGAAAAATTTTCTCAGAGTTACCATATATTGACTACAGCACTTTAATCTCCAGTTTATAATGCAAAACATTATAACTATACTAATTTGAAGTATTTTAGCCAAGAAAATAATCAAAGTGGATGCCTTCGATCTAATCACTTTTTTTTATATAACAAGTAAGCATTCTTTCAACTACTTTTTACATTTATTATTTATTTATTATAATATCATTATAGGCAAGTAAATGTGAATTTTTTTCTTTTCTTCTTCTTCTTCTTTCTTTCTTTGGCCATTACTTGCATGAACCCTTTTGTTTCTGGGTCAAATTTTCCTCAAGACTATTTTTTCTGTCACTTGGTGGCCATTCACAAATTTGTGTAAATTACAGGCTAGGCCATTGTTATACATATTTCATACTGATTTTTTCTACCAGTATGATTCCTGAAACGAGTTTAATATTTATTGGAAGTTGTGTACAAGTATGTTGGAAGAGATGGAGAAGTGAGAAAGGCACAGGAGTCAGCAGAAGTGTGGGAAGGGATGATCAGAATGTACAAAATAGCACAGGGAAAATGCTGTACTTTTCAAGTGACTATAGAGCAGTATGATCTGACTTAATACAAAGGTAAATAAAAAGAGACTTAAAAAATTAAATTATAAAACATATATTCTTGTCATTTACCTGTTTCTCTGAATCTTCACTCTCATTCGACCTTATCTTCCATGGAACTGTGATATGCAGTAATATTCCTTCAGAATCTGCAATAGGAAAAAAAAATTTTTTTTTTCTTCTGGAACAGTTCTCTCAATCAAGCATGGGTTCTTAATCCCCAGTACATGGTGGGGTCTCAAGGTGTAAGTGAATTTATGTAGATGTGCCCGCTTTCCTTGGTGCACAGCTTTCACTAGATTTTCAGTGGCACACTGGAAACGGCTAAGATCCAAACAAATAAATAAAAATTAGACATTACAGTTCTATAGGACCATCTTGTTTGTTTCCAGAACCACATCAGGGGCCTGTTTCCTTGGGACTCTGAGGAATAAATTGAGGGCAGTGCTCACACCTCCAGTACCTCTGGCCATAGACGGGTTGACCCAGGAAGACTGGCTGCATTTCAGCCACTAGGACCTTCCACCTCTGATGCGGAGTGTGGATGCTTTCGATAACATCCTCAGTCACCTACTCTAACCTGCGTGGGGGCGGGGGGGAGATGCGGGGGGAAGGCACCAGCAGGAGATCCGGGAGTGGGGGCAGTAGGGGTCCCAGAGAAAAAGAAATTGCTCCCCCGGAAGTCTGACCCTGCTCGGAGGCAAAAGGAAAAGGAAGTCGAGGTTCCAGTGGTCTTACCCAGGTGGGCACGCAGCCCTCCAAACACAGAGAGCAGCGCAAACAGAAGGAACATGGCTGTCCGGAGCGCTGCCAGCACCTCTGAGGCTGAAGGCCGTTGGGCAGCTCTGAGGCTCGTGGTCAGGAGTACTCAGGAAAGTCCATCACGCTGGCCCATTCGGGCGGGTGAGCATTGTGCTTGCTTTCAGCTCGCGCTGGCTCACTCTTAGGGCTCCAGAGTAGATCAGTGGCTTCCACAGCTCTAAGGACAGGACGCAGCGGACACAAGCTTATGTCTTTGCACACAACTGATCTGTTCTGGCTAAGTTTACGTTGATTAAACCCTCCAATAGTGATAAAGGGGCAAATGAGCGGGATTTGCTTTTCTGGTGAAGTTCTTGGTAATTTTAATTCTCCATGCCGTGGTTTTCTGGCATGTTTTTTATTTGCTGTGATGGAGGAGAAAGAGGGAAATAGGTATGTTAACCACTCTTGGGAGAAATTTTCTAAATGGTGCTCCTGCTGACTTCTCTTTGCATAAGGAAAAATCAAGAATATTGAACTTGATCTTGGACAAGGCAATCAAAACACTTTTCTTCAACTGTGTGCCTATTCTTATAGCATTAAATTGTAATTAGCTGAAGAGAGGGAAAGGAAACCTAAGTGTTTTGTTAACAGTTACTCTAAGCACTAGCAGGGAAGCTATAGAGGTGGGAAGGGCAACAAGGCAAATAGGAATTATGTCCCCAGTGGACAAGAGAATGTCTATGTTCTAAGAGAAATCTTAAACCACACATACCCAGAACCTAAATCAACTTCTGCCCACCTCTCATCTATACCTTCTTTTATTCCAGTACAGCCTTTTGCACAGATGAATTGTGTGAACATTTGCAACGTTAAACTCCAGTCAAGATTAAAACTTGGACCTGCTGGTAGTACATCTGGGATCCTCAAAAAATTCTTTTTAAAACAAGGCAGCCTACTGATCATAATGACCTAAAATAGGTTAGTGTCAATGAAGATGAAGGAAAGTTATGTTTGAATGATCCTGATATGTACTTTTTTTTCCACACAATTCACCCACTAAAGTGTACAATTGAATAATTTTAGGATTTTTCATATAGTCACAGATGTGTGCTATCACCACCCCTCACCCCCAGCTCTTTAGTACCCTCCTAAACAACCCCAGCCCTACACAATCACTAAACTTTGTCTCTCTAGATGTCTCCGTTCTGGGTATTTCATACCAATGACTAACATATGGGGTTTGTGACTGGCTTTATTCACTTAGAATAATGGTTTCAAATGTTCATGCAATTTGTGTCAGGGTTTCCTTCCTTTCTATGGCTGAATAATATTCATTGTGCATAGATCACTATTCATACAACGTTTATCCATTTATCAGTTGATGGATTTTTGGAAAAGGAATCTCTTGGTCTCTGTGGTGAGGTACTTCCACCCCTGAAACAGGAACATCTTCTTTATGATGGAGACTATGAAGGTTCTCATTAGACTCCGGCTAGGGTGAGGGTTCCCTTATCCATGTACAATGCTTTGAGGTATGCAGAAGTGCACTTATCTCAGTAAGAGGGAGATAGGGTGGAAGGCACTGAAGCAAGAAAATCTTACCCATGACTATCCAAGGGTTCTGGGGCTGGCCTTACCTAGCATCATTTCCTCTCAACATCCCAAAGCCTGGAATGGATAAGGCAGGGAACCATGAGTTATTGGAAAGGTGTGGACTGTGGGTGTCTTCTGAGAAGGGAGCAGCGAGCATGGCCCTGGGCATCAGAGAGTGGGCAGCAGCAGTGAACAATGGAATGCTTACAGCTTGGGATGTATAAACTTCCCTGGTTCAAAAGAGGCAATGTTGCTTATTTTTTCCTAGAGGATCACAGCAGGTAGGAGAATCAATAGACACAAGCCTACATATTTTCACTCCCAGGATTTATTTTTGTGAAATTCAAAACTTTAAGCCGTAACAAAAGGAGAGAATAGCAGATTTTTTTTTTTTCACACTCAAGAGCAAAGCTGTTAACAGTGAACGTCTTGATAATATTCTTTCTCCAACCTTTGGCTTTTTGACATCATTTAGTCACTGTCGCGAAACAAGTATAGAAAAAGGAAATACTAAATTTTAGTTGTTAATAAAAGCTATCTAATTTTATGGTGCAACTACAGGTGTAGCAAGTAATTAGCCTATAGAGCACTGCTTTTAGTGCCACAGTCTATGCCTATGCTCCATGAAATTCTTAAACCCAGCTTTCTTTTTCCTGAATTATCTGCAACAGCCCCAGTAAAGGGAAATACTATAAAATGGTAGTCACATACATTTCATTTACACAGTTTTAACAATTCATGCAGACAAAAGAAAATCATCAACAAGGAAACAGAGGAAAAGAAAAATATGTGAAGAAATAAATAATAACTATTAGTCTATTTTTATCTTCAGAGGAAGAGTACTTCCAGAAGTCCTCTGTGCATTTCCAACAGTTGTCTCACATGCATATACATGTTCAAAACCAAACTCTTTGTTCACCCCTCCACGTCAACACCAACACAAACTGGTGCTGACCTAGCTACACAATATGTCATGACTAAAAGTTGTTGTCATCCATTGTGTCAGAAATGTTTAAGTCTTTGTAGTTCTCTCAAAGTATACCCATCCAGTCACCCCTTCAATTGAGTCGACCTCTGTTATATCTCCCCAAATTTTCCTGTTCCTTTCCTCTTACCTGATTCTGCCTCCTCCTGCATTTCTGTGTATTCGTTAGTCTCATAGCTGTTTCACTAGCCTCTGGTTCTTACTGAGTCTGAGTGACTTTTTCCCTACTTTATCCCAGTAAAGTTTGTAAAAAGAAAACCATGCCATGCTGAATCATTCCCTTACCACTTCAAAAATACTTTATAGGAAAAATACTTTCTCGCAGATGAGAAAACAAACTACTGGCCAGAGCATACCAGGCACTTGTCTTGGCTCACCATTACCTATGCAGATTTTTCTCTCAAAATGTTCATAAATTTTAATGTACATTTTAAAATGTACTAAGAACACAAATTTGAAAACAAGCCTGTGTTTACATTTAACCTTGCTTATCTTACTGCTTTATCAATAAACATTATTTAAGCACTTTTTCTTACATTTTATATTCAAACTGTCAATTCATTCTGTTGGTCACCTTGAACATTTATTCCTAAGACCATCTTTACTATCCCTGGTCAGAGGTACCACCCCTTCCCTCCTGGATCATGGCAGTAGTTTCGCCACTAACTGGTTTCTCTACTTCTACTCTTGTCATTATACAGACTATTTTCAACAAACCAGACTTTTATTTTATTCATCCTTTACAAACCAGCCTTTAAATGTGGAAGTCATAGGCTTGAAACTTTCATTCTCCAGTGATTTCCCCCTTTCACTGAGAATAAAACACAGGTGGCCACCAAGACTTCCCACAGTCTACAGGAGTTTTACTGTCTGACTTGTTACCACAAGCCGCCTGCTAACTCTACTCCAGCTAAACTAACATCACTTTTATTCATCAAATATTCCTGACTTATTTTTTCATTGGATCATTCACGTGCTTGGAAAGCTCCTGCCCAGATGTATGCATGCATACCTCTGCCAGCTCTACACCTGTATCAGAAAGAGTTAATTTACAGCTGGAATGGAAAAGCTCTTTCTCTCTGGGAAAGCCTGGATGCCTGGTTTCACTTTTTGCCAAGACAATGGCAGTGGGATTTGTAATGGGCTGTTTACAATTCAAAATAAGGAAACCTGAGGCCTTGTGCATGAGGTGTCTATGTGCTTGCTTGCCTTCTCTTAGCTGCACTGTATCCTTTCCATTTAAATAAAAGCCTCCTGCGAGTTGACCCTGGGAAGTCAAGTACCTACTTTGACATCTGAACTGGATAAATAGTTGCACCTCCTCCAACTCTTTGCTTACAAATCCCTTGCTGAATAGGGCTCACTCTTTCAATCATATTCAAAACCTCTATCCAGCTCCTTCCTCACCACCAACTCTCCCATTTACCCTTACTGAGAAATAAGACCATTTTACATGTAGGATAGTATTTGTAAATGTCTTCTCTGGTGGCAGACGGTAAACAGAGATCCATAGACTTAACTTTCCATCAAAGTAAAATATGGAGGAATGGCACAGTAGTAATTGGATGAACTCTTATTTTCACTCATGGTTGAATTTTTACATTTACTCCCAGTGATATGTCTAATATGTCAAATATTATTATTTATGTATATGTCTCATAAATTTGAATACATACAGACATATTCATATATATATATATATATATATAGAGAGAGAGAGAGAGAGAGACAGAGAGAATATATAGGTACGTGTATCGAATATATACAGATGCCAACCTTATTCCTTCTTTTAGCAAAGAATTATCTTTCTACCCTGGAGGGACAGTTAATTTATCATTTTGCCTGGCATCTAATAGATCCTCAATAAATGTAAATTCCATTCCCCTTCACCAGATATAGCAGGCTATGTGTCAAAATTGTAGAGTTCTTAAGAGTTTAACCCTGGAGTCTGGTTGTCTTAAATGAAACTCCAGTTCAAAACTCACTGAAATTTGCTAAAATTCGCAGGGAATTACTTAAATTCTTTATGTCTGTTTCCTCATTTTAGTATGAGAATAACAATAACCATGGAGTCTTAGTGAAGAATAAATATAAACAGCAGGAGTTAATCTGTGTATATCTACTAATAAGAATTTCAAGTGTCAGAGAGGGATGCATAATTGCTCATAAATATTTTAAGAATATATTTAAATTCTCTTTAATGTAATTTTTCATTATAAATATGTTGCTTAATAAATCTCTAGCTAATCTCTAGCTAATATTAGTTAATATTAACATTTCTAAATTAATATAAAACAAAATTATCAAACGCTTTTGGCCTTTGTTTTAGTATATGATATTGATAAATAAGAATCAGTATGATGAAATGTGGAACAATAGCTTCCTTATAGTGAAGTATTATTAAATTTCTTTTAAAAAACCTTTTCATGAATAACATTTTAAATAATTTGATTCTTTTAATTCACCTTTAACTCTATGACATGGTGCTGTTACTATCGCTGTCTTCTGATATAAACCTGCGTCAAAAAAAATAACATTACTTTTAAGGTTATCATATTTCCAATTTTATTGTTCCATCAATTAACTATGTAAATAACTATTCACTTTTTTTGAGGTCCTAAATGAGTCCTCTATATCTTCCAGCTACAATATTACATGTTGTGGAATTTATATAGCCTCCATTTTTGTTTTCCTTTGGCTCCTATACATACTCAGTTCCTGTTGAAGAGGAGTGTTCGGATTCCTATTACATGGCAACAATTCCTTGGCCACAGATGATGAGATCAGGTTTGAACACCTAACTCAGAACTATAAATCCAGACAGAACATTAGCTGAATTTAGATACATTTGTACAGCTATTTTCTTTATCTCTTGAAAATGTGAACTAAGAAGCATTGGCTCTGGACAGCTTATTTGTATTTTCTTTGAAAATGAATCTAGAAAGGATTGAGATAGGTATGCTGGACTATGTGCAAGCAGAGAAGTCATTTTGGAGGGAATTGATAGACAAGAAGAGATGTTTTCATTCATAAAGTCCTTGGGTGATGGAAAGAATAATCAATTTCCTGAATATCTAATTCATTACCATTCCTTTGGACTTCAGCTCTACATAATAACTTACCTTTGTGGCCCTAAAACCACTTACTGTTGATCTAAAACTTGGGCTGTTATAACCAGATTTTGTTATTTATGACCAATGATCCCTTAGTATAACATTTCTTCCAAAAGTCAGATTTGTTTCTAGCAACTATTCAGATTTTTCCAGGATGTCTTAAGTAAAAGCCTTGGAAGGCTTATGCCAGACATCATTCAATTAAATAAATTATAACAATTTAATTATTATGGAAATATCTGTACAAATTATGGTAACTTTAACTGGTTGCTTACTAACTTGTTGAGAAATAAAATGAACTAACTTGAGAAAGGGAGATGTCGATGGAAATTTTATATTATTTTATCTCCATCTACACAAGTAAGAAAAAAAGATATTTTCCTTTAGCATGGAACAACAAGATCCACTTATTTATCTTTACTTCTGCATTCTCATTTTCCTAAACATCCACTAGCAAAATTATGGCTTGTATTGGTGTGACGGTAAAGAAAAAAGCTGTGTTTAATTTAAGCAAAATAATTCAGACAGAGTAAGACAACTATGATATATTCTCACTTATATGTATAATCCACAACTAAATAAACAAACAAACTCCTAGATACAGAAAACAGATTGGTGGTTGCCAGAGATGAGTGTGCAGAGTGGGCAAAATGGGTTCAGGGAGCCAAAAGGTACAAACTTCCAGATATAAAATAAATAAATCATGGGTATATAATATACAGCATAGTGACTATAGCTAACAATACAGTATTACATCTTTGAAACTTGCTAAGGGAGTAGATCTTAAAAGTCAGCATCAGATGGAAAAAATACTTGTTAACTATGTATGGTAATGGGCATTAACAATACATTGTGGTGCTCATTTTGCAATATATAAAAAATATTGAATCATTATTTTGTACACCAGAAACTAATATAATATCATATGTAAATTATATTTAATTAAAATAAAAGACCTAATCAAGCTCTGCTCTACCAAAAATAAAAAAATAGCTGTGCAAGTACCTTAATTCTAATTTTAGAAAAACATGAACAATATTAAGTGTAAAATGGTTTGTGACTTCGTGATCTGTGTTCTTTCTTTCATATCTTATATTCTTTTTATATTTTTCTCACCTTCTACATATTCTAGTCACAAAATTTCCTTCTCTATCTTTACTAATCTCCTTGGCACAACTGAATGTCAATGCAAGGAAAGTGGGGTTGCTTGGGAAGTAGAAATCACTCCTGAAGAAATTATAGTTAACATGGTTTTCTACTTGAAAGGTCCTATGGACTTACTAAGTATCTTCAGTTGTTTCTGACCTATAAGAACATAAAGGATATCTGACTGACAAATTTAGAAACAAGTTGGTATATACTAAGGCTCAATATTTCAAAATATTAACACACTACATCCAAGAATCCCTACTTGCAACATTCTTAATTACAATTGAATTCCTCTTGCAATGCATTTTAATGTTAAATATAAATAATAAAAAGTTTTCTTACCCATCAGTTGCTGTTCCCTCTCGGTCCCCAAATCTTTTTTTATTGCATTTAAAAGCAATGATGGCGGTTAAAACAAGGAGAGGCAGAAAAATGTAGAAACCAAACAAGAAGTTATTTTTTCGAGAAGGAGGGCGTCGTTTTATAGGCAGGTACTTCTCGTTAGCTGAAAACATGAGAGTATCTTTTAACTTTTTCAAGAATTATATTAAAAATATTTTAGTGATTTGAAATATAAAAGTTAGGGATTCAAATAATACAGTAAGACTTACTGTATTATTTGGATCCCTAACTTTTATATTTATATTCCTCTAGATGTTATAAAGACATTACAGAAAATTAGAAAATTAGAAAAAATTAAAAGCATTTTCCTGTGTTGTGTGACTATTCCCCAAAGTCCATTATAATTATATGTATATATGTATATGTATATCTAGCTATCTATATCACTGATATACATTTATTTTTAATCTTTATATGTATATTTAGTTATGTGCTTTATCATATATATTTTATTCTATTACATTCCCTTCTGTGAGCTACGTAGTATACATTGAATTGATACTTACCTAATATTTCTTCCATTAAAAAAGTAAAACAAAAAAGTATTTTAAAACTAATTTAATATAAAAAAACTAATAAAAAATTACTGACGTAATTGATGACTACTTTTAAAAAACAATAATGACTGTAAACTAAGTTAAATTTCCATATTATCTGTATAAGGTGATATTATTCTAATTTTGACTATATTACTTAGAAAAATAAATATTCCTCTAGATGTTATAAAAACATTACAGAAAATTAGAAAAACCCAAGAAACATTGTTCCAATTAAACAAAATAAACTATACAAGTAAATACATAAAAGACTAAATTAAGCAATCAGAATCACCACCAAAACAATTATGATACTAAATGCAAATGAATTTAGTGTCTCTCAAAGAAAGATAAAATTTCTATAACTTTAAAACATAAAATCCATAAAATCCAATTATATGTTGATAAGAAGTGATTTACCTAAAAGAAAGTGACTCAGGATGTTACATGTATTAAAGGAAATAAATTGACAAATATATGCAAAATATTAAAATTAAACACATATATAGAGGGCTTAGGCTATGGTAGAACTCAATACTTTTAAAGCTATCCTTTCCTGCCTCATCTCCCAGGCATCTATTCACCATAACTAAAAATTATATCATACTAGAAGTGGAGCTTCCTTCTCATGTGCTTAATTACTCCAAAGACTTATTAACCAACCTGAACCTAATCATTATTGGATTAATTTGGCAATATCCATTATTCTAAGGAAAAAAGAGCTTCTGCTTTGGCTATGATGATTATTTTTTATTAAATGGTGATTAATCCTCATAACAAAATATATAATAGGACAAAATACTTGAAATAAATGGTTTCTGGAAAGCAACAAAAAATGCAAAGCTATAATATCTGAAGGAAGGAAACATGATATTGATTTTATAAAAATCCAATTTTACCCATGGACAATTTACTGATCTCAGCACAGAGAATTGGAAGTCCTAGGGAAAATGCTGAATTCCCACTGAGTTAAGGAGTCAGAAGAAAGTATTCACGACAGTTTTAATGGCTAGAATCTGCATGGTGAAGCACTGAAGGGAAAGGGAAAGATATATAAACACACACACACTATGAGATAACCTAAAGCTAATTCAACAGCAGCTCTTACTGAGTAGAGAGAGGAAAGGAGACACCAGAGTTAGAGCAGTGCTGAACAAAGGGCATCAAGGAGATCCCAATTTATCCACATTCTCACTAACATTCATTGCCTGTATTTTTGTTACAATTATCTTAAAGATAGGCTTATTGGCCATTTGTATATTTTTATGGAGTTATATATATTTAAATATCTTCCCATTTTTAATTGAGTAGTCTTTTTTAAAATTATGAACTTTTAAGTATTGCTTACATATTCTGGATACAAGTCCCATATGAGATATATGATTTGCAAATATTTACTCTCATTCAGTAGTTTGTCTTCTTGGTTGTATCATTCACAGTGCAGAAGTTCTTAATTTCAAAGAAGTTCAATCAGTCTATTGTTACTTTACCCACTTATGCTTTGGTGTTTCCTAAAACATAGCCTATGCCAAGTCCCCCCAAATTTAGTTATGTGTGTTGTTATAAGTTAAACTCTTACATATAGAACTATGACCCATTTTCTGATCATTTTTATGAATGTTGTGATGTAGCAATCTAACTTCTTTCTTTTGCATGTGGTTATCTACTTCTCCCATTTGTTGAAAAGACCATTCTTTCCTCCCATTAAATTGTCTTGGTATCTTGTCAAAGATCTATGGCTTAAGCATGAAGTTTTATTTCTGCACTCTTTATTCTATTCCATCGAACTAATGTCTATCCTTATCCTTAAGACAGTACTACACCATCTTGATTATTTTACCTTTGTATTGTGATTTGGAATTAAGAAGCATGTTCTTGAAAGAAGTTTCGAGGCTTCTTTTTATTTTATTTTTTCAATGTTCCAAGATTGTTTATGCACCATACCCAGTGCTCCATGCAATGCATGCCCTTAATACCCACGACCAGGGTCACCTGTCTCCACACCTCCCTCCCCTCCAAAACCCTCAGTTTGTTTCTGAGTCCACAGTCTCTCATGCTTGTCTCCCCCTCCAATTTCCCCCAATTCATTTTTCCTTTCATTCTCCTAATGTCCTCCATGTTATTCCTTAAGCTCCACAAATAAGTGAAACCATATGATAATTGACTTTCTCTGCTTGACTTATTTCATTCAGCATAATCTCCTCCAGTCCCATCTATGTTGATACAAAAGTTGGATATTCATCCTTTCTGATGGAGGCAGAATATTCCATTGTATATATGGACCATATCTTCTTTATCCAATTGTCTGTTGAAGGACATCTTGGCTCTTTCCCCAGTTTAGAGATTATGACCATTGCTGCTATGAACACTGGGGTACAGATGGCCCTTCTTTTCATTACTTCTGTATCTTTGGGGTAAACACCCAGTAGTGCAATTGCAGGGTCATAGGGTAACTCTATTTTTAATTTCTTAAAGAATCTCCACACTGTTTTCCAAAGTGGCTGCACCCACTTGCATTCCCCCCAACAGTGTAAGAGCATTCCCCTTCTCCACATCCTCTGCAACACTTGTTTACTGTCTTGCTAATTTTGGCCATTTGATGTAAGGTGTATCTCAATGTGGTTTTGATTTGAATGTCCCTGATGGCTAATGATGATGAGTATTTTTTCATGTGTCTGATAGCCATTTGTATGTCTTCTTTGGAGAAGTGTCTGTTCATGTACCTTCTGCCCATTTTTTTGACATGATTATCTGTTCTGTGTTTTGAGTTTGAGGAGTTCTTTATAGATCTTGGATATCAGCCCATTGTCTATAGTGTCATTTGCAAATATCTTCTCCCATTCTGTGGGTTGGAAACTGATTTCAAGGTTGTTTTTTAAATTCCATGTACCTTGAATTTCTGTATGACTTTTATGGTCGGCTTGTCAATTTCTGCAAAAAAAAATACTGCTTAGATTTGTTAAGAATTATGTTGAATTTGTAGATTGATTTGGGAAGTATTTCTGTATTAACAATATTGAAACTTCTACTACATGAACATGGCATGTCTATATTTTATGCAGATCTTTCAGTCAGTATTGTATTTTTAGTTTTCATGGTTTATCTTATACTTCCTTCACAAAATTAATTCAAAATATTATGTTATTTTTGGCAATATCATAAAGGGATTTTTTCCTAATTTTTTATTGTGTTAAAACACATAATAGATAAAGTTTACCATTTTAAACATTTTTAAATGTGCATCATTACCGCCATCAGACACCAGAACATTTTCCCCCCAGGTGGAACTTCTTAAATATTAATTTACCATTTCCAATCCTCACCCAACCTCTGACAATTACCCTTCTATTTTTTTCTATAAATTTGACTATTCTAGGTACCTCATAAAAGCAGAATTATCCAATATTTTTTCTATTGTGACTGCCTTATTTTAATTAGTATAAGGCCTTCATATTCCACCCATGTTGTAGCATGTGTCACAATTTCATTCCTTTTTAAAGCTGAATAATAGTTCATTATATGTGTATACTACATTTTGTTTCTCCATTTATCTGTCCATGGACACTTGAATGTTTGTACTTTTTAGTTATTGTAAATAATGCTCTTACAAGCATGGGTCTACAAATACCTGTTTAAATCCATGCTTCCAATACTATTGGGTATATAATTAGATGTGGAATATCAGGATATGGTGATTCCATATTTAATTCCATAAAGCACCACCATACTATTTTCCACAGAGGTTGCAGCATTTTATATTCCCACTAGCAATGCACAAGGATTATAATTTCTCCACATCCTTATCAGCACTTGACATTTTTGAATTTTTTCATAATAGCCATCCTAATAGGTGTGAATTGGAGTCTCATAGTTCTGACTTGCAATTTCTTAACAATTAGTGATGCTGAACACCTTTTCATGTGTTCATTGGCCATTATTGTATCTTCATTGGAGAAATGTCTATTAGAGTGCTTTGTCCATTTTTTAACTAGGCCATTTCTTTGTTATTGAGTTGTAACAATTCTTTATATATTCTGGATATTAATCCTTCCTCAGATATAATATTTATAAACACTGGGTTATATTTTTGTTGATAGTGTCTTTTGATGAACAACATTTATTAATTAATGATGAATTCCAATTTATCTATTTTTTTCTCCTGTTGTCTGTGCTTTGGCATCATATCCAAGAAATTGTTGCCACATTCAATGTAATAAAGGATTCCCATGTTTTCTTCTAAGAATTTTATAGCTTTAGTTCTTAGATGTAAATCTTTACAATCCATTTGAAGTTAATTTTTGTATATGATGTAAGGGTCTAACTTCATGCTTTTGCATGTTGATATCCTATTATCCCAGTACCATTAGTTGAAAAGAAAATTCTTTCTCTCACTGAATGATCATAGCAACCTTATTGGTTTGTTTCTTGGATCCCTATTTTATTTCACTGAAAAATCTCAGTTTTCCTATTTGGTTGCCCAAAGTAATGTGTCAACTTTCAAGAAGTTACAGAAGAGCCCTGGAGTCAACCTTGGGTCTTTTTATTTTAGCTTCTATTGACCATGACTGAGAATTCAGAAATTTTCTTTTACTACCCATAATGATAAAGCAAAGAAGTTCAATGGAGAAAGACATTTTATAATTTTTAATCAGACAAATGGAAAATAAAAAAGAATAGAAATCTGAACTGTCATGGTGATACTGAAATGGATTATAAAAATGAAATTTCATAGTATGAGTGTTCAGATGCTTTCATAATTTTTCTCCTACTCAAGATTCAATGACCAAACAGAGTATTTCTAATGATAAAAAAAGAAATAAAATATGCTCATCCAGTTAGTCATACTTTGTCAGGCAATATTTTGTCACAAATATCTGGAACATTCTGCACTGTAAAGAAGATCTAGGACAGTATCCTTTCATCTTTTTACAACATTTGGACACAAATATTTATTTGCTATGGTTCACAAGTGGAAAATATGCATACAAAGTTGACTGAAAAGAGTTAGATGGTGTAGAAGCAATAAATATTTAGATTAACATTTTGATTGATGTTTATAAATATAAAAATATGTTCTATGTGTACAATACAATTTGCAATTGCTCTAAAGAAAAGGAAATAAAATATGAAATAAAATATGTACAGTATCTGGATAGAGTTAAGATGGCAGAGGAATAGGGAACCCTATTATCATCTGGTCCCTGTTATTCACCTAGATAGTCATCAAATCATTCTGAACACTTGAAAAACCAGTGAACGATCTGAGAAAAGTGTCTGCAATTCCACAAATAGAAAAGCTACCACTTTTTGCAAGGTAGGAGGTGTGGAGACATGAACCAGGGAGATATAATGAAAGATAAACTGTAGGGGGTGGAAAAGGACTTAAGCAGGCTACTGAGAAGTATTATAAGAAGTAGAACACATTTAGAAGTCAATTGTTGTGGGAGATTTCACTGCCTGAAAAGCTCAGGTGGCAAAGCCAGGCAGAATCCCAGGTCGGACAGCATGGTCTCGGGATCCCCAGGGCCACAAAAAGAACAGGGGTGCCTGAATGTGGCAAAGTTCCCAAGCATAAGAGGAGGGAAGCTAACTGAAAACAGCAAAACTAGGCACCAGCTTTCTGCTCAGTGTTGCCATAAACCATGAATCACTGTATGGTGGGGCAACTGCTCTCTGAGCAGGGGTCCAGCAAAGGGCAGAAGTACAGCGAGTCCCCTCCTCACCCTTCCCTGGGAAGAATGGCATGGATCTACACCACAGGAGTCTGTAAAGTTTGGGGACTTAAGCAGGGTCTGATGCCAGAAATAAAAATGCTTGGTCACAGGCTGGGTGAACACAGAGTTCTGGTGAAAACTAGGGAGACAAGAGTGATTGTTGTTTTTGTTTTTGTTTTTTGTGAAGGTTCATTGAAGAGTGGGGGAAGCAAACTTTCAGCTCAGGGGCTAGAGATCAGGACATCATCATCTTTAGCCCCTACCCCCATTGGTACTAAAATCCTTCAGGGAGCAAACCAGTGCCATGTGGTGCAATCCAGAACCACTTACACTGAGCCCACCCCTTGGCAAGGGGTGGTGCAATTCCCCCAGGCAAAGGTACTTGAGAATCAGGGCAACAGGTTCCTCTCCCAGAAGACCAACAGTAACATCCAGCTAATACCAAGTTTACTGATCATAGAGAAATGCAAAATGTCAGCTCCTGGGGAAAACAGTATATAGCACTCATGTTTTTTCCTTATTATTCTTTGGTCCTTCAGTTTTATATATTTTTTCTCTTTCAGCTCTTTTCTTATTTTTATCAATTCTTTTAAAAAATATTTTTAATGAAACAAGATGGGATTGGGAGGGAGATAAACCATAAGAGACTCTTAATCTCACAAAACAGAGGGTTGCTGGGGGAGGAGAGTTAGGGGGAGGGTGGTTGGGTTAGGGACATTGGGGAGGGTATGTGATCTGGTGAATGCTGTGAAATGTGTAAGCCTGACGATTCACAGACCTGTACTCTTGGGGCAAATAATACATTATATGTTAATAAATATCATTTTTTAAAAATAAAAAAAATCTTAAAATTGTTATTGTTACATTTATGTTATACATATATTTTTAACTTTTTGGTTTCCTTTCATTGTATTCAATTATATTTTTGTATATATATAATTTTTCTTTCTAATTGTGGGATCAATTTCTTCTAACAAACAGACAAAAATATATCCAGGATCTAGTTTATTGTTGTGTTCTATTCTACTTCTTGACTGATTTTTTTTCTCATTTCTTTCTTTTTTTAAAATTTCTATTTTCTTCTCATATGTTTAGTGTGTATTTTAGTGTGTTTAGTGTGTATTTTAGTTTGTTGCTTTTGCTATTTTGAATTTTCTCTCTCATTCATCTAATCTTTTCTGGACATAATGGCAAGACAGAAAAACTCACCCCAAAATAAAGAACAGGAGGGAGTACTCACTGGCAGGGATTCAATCACTATGGATATAAGTAAGATGACATACTGAGAATTCAAAACAATGATTATAGATACTATCTGGACTTGAAAAAAGCAGAGAAGACACTGGAGAATCCCTTATGGAGAAACAAAAAAACTAATATCTAAAAAGGCCAAAATAAAAAAAGATAGTTCTGAGAGGCAATAAAAACTGAAGGCTCTAACTGCTATCTGAGGCAGAGGAGTCAGTAATATAGAAGACAAAATGATGGAGAATGGGGAAGTTGAGAAAAAAAGAAAAACAACTACTAGATCACAAAGGGAGGATTCAAGAGATCAGCAATACCATAAAGCAAAACAATATTAGAATAATTGGAGTCACAGAGGAAGAGGAAAGGGAGAGAGCAGTAGAAGGTATATTGCAGCAAATTATAGCCGAGAACTTCTCTAATCTGGGGAAAGAAAGAGGTGTTCAAGTCCAGGAAACACAGAGAATCCCTCTCAAAATCAATAAAAATAAGTTAATGACTTGACATATATTATATTATATTATATTATATTATATTATATTATATTATAGTGAAGCTTGCAAATTTCAGAGATAAAGGGAAATCTTAAAAGCAGCTCAGGACAAGAGGTCCTTAACCTACAGAGGTTGAAACATAAGACTGGCAGCAGCCCTGTCCACAGACACCAGCAGGCCAGAAAGAACCAGCATTATATTCAAGGTGCTAAATGAGGAAAATATGGAGCCAAAAATACTTTATCTGGCAAGGTGTCATCTTGAAGAGAAGAAAAGGAGCATCCAGGACAAACAGAAACTAAAAGAACTTGTGATCACTAAAGCAACCCTCCAAGAAATATTAAAGGGGATCTTTTGAGCAAAGAGGAAGCCCAAAACTAACATAGACCAGAAAGAAACAGAGACAGTGACCTTTAGATCTACAGAAACAGTGACATTTACAAATAATGCAATGACATTAAATTCATTTCTTTCAATAATTACTCTGAATATAAATGGACTAAATGCTCCGATTAAAAGGCACAAGTATCAGGTTAGACAAAGACCCCATCCTATATATCTGTCTATAAGAGATTCATTTTAGACCCAAAGACACCTCCAGATTGAAAGTGAGGGAGTGGAGAACTATTTATCATGCTAATGGACATCAAAAGAAAGCAGAGGTAGCTGTCTTTATATTACACAAAGTAGATTTTAAACCAAAGACTGTAATAAGAAATGAGGAAGGACACTGTATCATAAGAAAATGGCCTGTTCAAAAAGAGGATCTAACAACTGTAAATATTTATGTCCCTAACATTGGAGAAGCCAATTACACAAAGCAATTGATAACAAAATTAAAGAAACACATTGAAAATAATACAATAACAAAGTATAGGAGAATTTGGTGGAAGTGGAGATGCCCTGGGCCTCTGCAATCCAGCAGTCCCCTAGGCCTATGGATGCCTACTCCTACCTGCTGGCCCCAATCAGCTCCCACTGTCCTAGCTGAAGGCGAGGCACTGCTGGACCAAAGCTTCTTGTGGAATGTTTTCCGGAAGCATATGGACTCCATTTAATCCAGTGACTATCACGTCAATTGTATCTAAGTTTGACCAAGAGAACAAGGCTGGCATGAAGGTCAATGAGTTCACTGGCATGTGGAAGTACATCACAGACTGGCAGAATGTGTTCTGTACCTATGACATGGACAACTCTGGGATGACTGACAAGAACTAGCTCAAGCAAGCTCAAGAACTAGCTCAAACAAAGCTGGTTTTGGGTACCAGCTCTCTGACCAGTTTCACAACATCTTCATTTGCAAATTTGAACAACAAAGACGGGTAGATCACATTTGACAACTTCATCCAGGGCTGCATCATCTTGCAGAGGTTGACCATTACATTCAGGTGCTACGATATGGATCAGAATGTCTGGATTCAGGTGTCCTACAAACAGTGTCTGTCCACGGTCTTCAGTGTCATATAACACTGACCTTTGCAAATCAACATGACTTAAAGAAGGAAGACTAAAAATGCCAAATATCCCTTTAAAGAAATGGGACACAGCTGCAGCTAAATACTGTTTTTCTTCCTTAAGATTTTATATAATTAACATTTGGGGACCTGACTATTACTATGTTCCTAAACTGATAAGATTTTTGCAACTGTAACGATAGTTATAATCGTTATTCACATAGAGACATTTGATTTGAAACTGTTCAATTGTATCATGAGTTAAGATACAATAATGTTTCAGGTATCCTGATGACAAAAATTCATCATGTGCATTTCTAGATAGCTCCAGTTCCATAGTGGAAATACTTTTATTAGCCAGTAGAAATTTAAAAATAATACAGAACTTGCACAGAGGCTTTTATGTTCCTTACATTTTTAAAGTGGAGTTTATTTATTTGTTTGAATATGCAACATAAGCAATAAAGCAAATGGGCCCCTAACCCCCCCCAAAAGTGTAGGAGAATTTAACACTCCACTCATAGCAATGTATAGATCATCTAAGCAGAAGATTAACAAGGAAATAAGGGCTCTGAATGACATAGTGGACCAGATGGACTTCACAGATATATATTAGGATGAACTGCTAAAGCAATAGAACACATTCTTCTCGAATGCACATGGAACATTCTCCAGAATATCACATACTAGGTCACAAATCAGGTCTCAACTAACACCAAAAGACTGGGACTATTCCCTGCATATTTTCAGACAACATTGCTTTATAACTTGAACCTAATCACAATAGAAAATTTGGAAGCAAAACAAATACATGGAGGTTAAAAATCATCCTATTGAAGAATGAATAGGTCAACCAGGAAATTAGAGAATTAAAAAAACAAAACAAAACAAAAGATGGATAAAATGAAAATGAAAACCAGACAGTTTAAAACATTTGGAAAGCAGCAAAGGCAGTCCTTGGAGGGAGTATATGGCTATACAGGCCTATCTCAGGAAATAAGAAAAGTCTCAAATACACAACCTAATCTTATTCCTCAGTAATATGGGAAAAAAACGGCAAATAAAATCTAAATCCAGCAGGAGAAGAGAAAAAACAAGGATTAGAGCAGAAATCCATGATATAGAAATCAGAAAAACAGTAGAACAGATCAACAAAATGAGGAGCTGGTTCATTGAAAAAATTAATAAGATTAATAAACACTAGCCAGATTATCAAAAAGAAAAGAGAAATGTCCCAAATAAGTAAAATTATGAATGAAAGAGGACAGAGCACAACAAACACTGAAGAAATACAACAAATTATGAGAATATTATGAGAAATTATAAACTAACAAATTAGACAATGTGGAAGAAATGGATGCATTCCTAGAAACATATAAACTACCAAAACTGAAGCAGGAAAAACAAACAAACAAACAAACAAACCTGAACAGACCCATAATCAACAAAGAAATTGAATTAGTAATCAAAAATCTCCCAAAAAACAAGAGTCCAGGACCAGATAATCTCCCAGTAGAATTCTACAAAACATAGTTTAAAAAATAAAGCAAACTTAATACCTATTCCTCTGAAACTCTTCCAAAAAATGGAAATGTAAGGAGAACTTCCAAACTCATTCTATGAGGCCAGCATTACCTTGCTCTCAAAACCAGACAAAGGCCCCATGAAAAAAGAAAATTGCAGACCAATATCCTGATGAAAATGGGTGAAAAAAATCTCAACAAGATACTTGTTAATAGGATCCAAAAGTACATTTAGAAACATTATTCACCATGACCAGATGGGATTTATTCCTGGGATGCAAGGATGGTTCAACATCCACAAACCAACAATGTGAGGCATCACATTAGTAAGAAAGGACAGAAACCATATAATCCTCTCAACAGATGCAGAAAAAGCATTTGACAAAATATAGCATCTTTTCTTGATTAAAAAATACTTTCCACAGTGTAGGGATAAAGGGAACATACCTCCATAACATAAATGACATATACAAAAACCCAACACCAAAGATGAATCTGAATGGGGAAAATCGGACAGCTTTTCCCGTAAGGTCAGGAATAGGACAGGGATGCCCACTCTCACCACTGCTGTTCAACACAGTACTGGAAGTCCTAGTGTTGACAACCAGTCAACAAAAAGAAGTAAAAGGCAACCCAGGCAGGAAAGAAGAAGTCAAACTTTTACTCTTTACAGATGACATGATACTCTATGTAGAAAAACCAGAAGAGTCCAGCAAAAAATTGCTAGAAATGATATAGGAATTCAGCAACATGACAGAATATAAAAATTAATGCACAGAAATCAGTTGCATTTCTGCACACTAACAATGAGACAGAAAAAAGAGAAATTAAGGAGTTGATCCCATTTACAACTGCAGCAAAATCCTTAAGATACTTAGGAATAAACCTAACCAAAGAGGTAAAGGATATGTACTCTAAAAACTGTCGAACACTCATGAAAGAAATTGAGGAAGACACAAAGAAATGGAAAGGCATTCTGAGCTCAAGGATTGGAAGAAAAAATATTGTTAAATGTCTGTGCTACCTAAAGCAACCCATATTTTTAAAGCAATCCTTATCCAAATATGATCAACATTTTTCACAGAGCTGGAACAAATCATCTTAACATTTGTATGGAAAACAGTAAAGACCCAAAATAGCCAAAGGAATATTGAAAAAGAAATACAGAGCTGGTGGCATCTGTATTCAAAAAAATATAAGGTACTCATGAAAGAAACTGAGGAAGACACAAAGAAATGGAAAAATGTTCCACACTCATGGATTAGAAGAACAAATATTGTGAAAATGTCTATGCTACCTAAAGCAATTTACACATTTAACGCAATCCCTATCAAAATACCATTGATTTTTTTCAAAGAAATGGAACAAATTATCCTAAAATTTATATGGAACTAGAAAAGATCCCAAATAGCCAGAGGAATGTTGAAAAAGAAAATCAAAGTTGCTGGCATCACAATTCCAGACTTAAAGCTCTATTACAAAATTATAATCCTCAAGACAAGTATGGTACTGGCACAAAAACAGACACATAGATCAATGGAACAGACTAGAGTGCCCAGAAATGGACCCTCAACCCTGTGTTCAACTAATCTTTGACAAAGCAAGAAAGAATGTCCAATGGAAAAAAGACAGTCTCTTCAACAAATGCTATTGGGAAAATTGAACAGCCACATGCAGAAGAAGGAAACTGGATAATTTCCTTAACCACACTCAAAAATAGACTCAAAATGGATGAAAGACCTCAGTGTGAGACATGAATCCATCAAAGTCCTTGAAGAGAACACAGGCAGCAACCTCTTTGACCTCAGCCACAGCAACTTCTTCCTAGAAACATCACCAGAAGCAAGGGAAGAAAGGGCAAAAATTAACTTTGGGACTTCATCTAGATAAAAAGCTTTTGCACAGCAAATGAAACAGTCAGCAAAACCAAAAGACAACCAATTAACTGGAAGATATTTGCAAAAGACATATCAGATAAAGGGCTATTTTCCAAAATCTATAAAGAACTTATCAAACTCAACACCAAACCAACACCAACAATTTGTTGAGAACTTATCAAACTCAACAAATAATAACAAACAATCCAATCAAGAAATGGGCAGAAGACAGGAACAGATATTTTTGCAAAGAAGACATCCAAATGGCCAACAGACACATGAAAAAGTGCTCAATGTCCCTTGGCATCAGGGAAATACATATCAAAATCACAGTGAAATACCACCTCACATTAGTCAGAATGGTTAAAATTAACAAGCCAGGAAATGACAGAAGTCAGCGAGGATGTGGAGAAAGGGGAATGCAAGCTGGTGCAGCCACTCTGGAAAACAGTTTGGAGGTTCCTCAGAAAGTTGAAAATAGAGCTATCCTACGACTTAGCAATCCCACTACTGGGTATTTACCCTAAAGATACAAATGTCGTGATCCAAAAGGGCACATGTACCTGAATGTTTACAGCAGCAATGTCCACAACAGCCAAACTATGGGAAGAGCCTAGATGTCCATCAACAAATGAATGGATAAAGAAGATGTGATATATATTTTGCAGTCATCAGAAAAAAATGAAATCTTGCCATTTGCAATGACATGGATGGAACTAGTGGGTATTTTGCTAAGAGCAATAAGTTAGTTGGAGAAAGACAATTATCGTATGATCTCTCTGATAAGAGGAATTTGGGAGGAAGGGTGGGGAGTCATGGGGGGAGGGGAGGGAAAAATTTAAAAAGATGGGATCGGCGGGGAGACAAACCATAAGAGACTGTTAATCTCAGGAAACAAACTGAGGGTTTGGAGGTTTGGGGAGGGAGGGAGGGATCGGGTAGCTGGGTGATGGAAAATGGGGAGGGTATGTGCTATGGTGAGTGCTGTGAATTGTGTAAGACTGATGATTCACAGCTCTGTACCCCTGAAGCAAATAATACATTATATGTTAATAAAAAGAAATGCAATTTGGTTGTGAACTAGCACATCATGATAGTTAACCTCCTGGGAATATGCAGAATATATAATAAAACTATCACCTATTGTTTATTTTAAGTATACCTATCACCTATCTAGAGAATTCTGTTGTATATATAGAAATGTTTTTCGTAACCATGGTTAAAATTAAAGAGAGGTCTATTAAAATGTTCACTTCTTAATTAGAATTAAAAGCATATATAAAATTTTGATTGGCAATATGATACAGAGCTGTACTGTTTAATATAGTTGCCACTAAGTCACAAATGGCTACTTAAATTTAAATAAAGTAAAATAAAATGGAAATCTTAATTTCCTAGTTGCACTATCCATATGTCAGGTGCTCTATAGCCACATATTCAGTGGAGATGTAGACCATTTCTGTATGGGCAGAAAGCTCCTTGAAGCACACTCATCTAGATACTAACATGCTTTACTCCAAAACCCATCATCAATACTTCCTCCTTTTGATGATCGTGACGGTATGCAAAGTGGAGGAGAATATCCAACATCACAGTGACAATGAAGAAAATTATTGCAAACCTGAAATCAAAACCAATAAAAAAATAACATTTTATGTACAACATAAAAATTAAATGCATTACTCTGATTGTTAGTCAATGTAAATTATTGAAGTATTATAATTTATATATTATAGATGGTTTTTACTTAATGTGGAAAATATTTTTTTAAAATAAAATGTAGTATAATAAATTCCCATGCAATTTATTATAATTATACCTTTCAAATACCATAGAGATTTTATTATTATTTTTTAAATTTCTTTTCAGTGTAACAGAATTCATTGTTTATGCATCACGCCCAGTGCTCCATGCAATACATGCCCTCCATAATACCCACCGCCAGGTTCACTGAACCTCCCACCCCCCGCCCCTTCAAAACTCCCAGATTGTTTCTCAGAGTCCATAGTCTCTCATGGTTCATCTCTCCTTCCAATTTCCCTCAACTCCCTTCTCCTCTCTAACTCCCCTTGTCCTCCATGCTATTTGTTATGCTCCACAAATAAGTGAAACCATATGATAATTGACTCTCTCTGCTTGACTTATTTCACTCAGCATAATCTCTTCCAGTCCCGTCCATGTTGCTACAAAAGTTGGGTATTCATCCTTTCTGATGGAGGCATAATACTCCATAGTGTATATGGACCACAACTTCCTTATCCATTCGTCCGTTGAAGGGCATCTTCGTTCTTTCCACAGTTTGGCGACCGTGGCCATTGCTGCTATGAACATTGGGGTACAGATGGCCCTTCTTTTCACTACATCTGTATCTTTGTGGTAAATACCCAGTAGTGCAATTGCAGGGTCATAGGGAGATTGTTTTTTGTTTCATATATTTTTTAAGTAAAAGTAGATAAACTTCTTGACACAACTGAAATGTCTTATTCCAGAAAAGCATAAAATTATGAACCAAAAATTATACTAATCATCAGGAAAATGTAAATCAAAACCTCAATGAGGTATCACTTCACACCGTTCAGAATGGCTAGTATCAAAACAAGAAAAACAAGTATTGGTGAGGATTTAGAGAAAAGGGAACAATTGAACACTGTTGGTGGGAATGTAAATTGGTACAGCCACTGTCAAAAACATTATGGAGGTTCCTCCAAAACATAAAAATATATACAATCTAGTAATTCTAAAACTACTCTTTACCCAGTGAAAACAAAAACACTAATTAGAAAAGGCATATGTTTCTTGCAGCACTATGTACACTAGCAAAGATATGGAAGCAACCTAAGTGGCTATCAGTAGATGAATGGATAAAGACGTGGTATGTGTGTATATATATATATATATATATATATATACACACACACACACACACACAATGGAATGTTACTCAGTCATAAAGAGAGAAAGAGAGAGATCTTGACATTTTTAACAATATGGATGGACCTAGAAGGTATTGTGCTAAATGAAGTAAGTCAGACAGAGAAAGACAAATGCCATATGATTTCACTCATATGAAATCTAAAAAATAAAATGAATAAACAAACAAAAAAGCAGAATTAGACCTAAAAATACAGAGAACAAACTGTGGTTACCAGAAAGAGAAGTAATGGTGAGAATGACCAAACTGGTGAAAGGGAGTGGGAGTTGCAGGCATCAGTTATGGAATGAGTAAGTCATGGGGCTAATAAGCATAGCATAGGGAATATAGTCAATGATATTGTAATAGCAGATGTAGCTACACTTGTGGTGAGCATAGCATAATGTACAGTGTTGCTGAATTACTCTTTTATACCTGCAACTAATGTAACACTGTGGGCAAACTATATTTCAATAAAAAAATATAAAATAGTAGGAGTTAAAGTTTATCTTGAATTGTGTTAAGTTAAAAAATAGCTGTTATAAAATCAAACTTTTACCAAAAATGGGAGAAAAAAGAAACAGAAGTTTGCTTAATGAGATACCAAATACCAAAACATATTTTGCTAGAAATAGGAGGGTTAGAAATTATCTCCAAATGTTATCTGGTGGATGAACTGAAAGAAGGATTGGAAGCAGAATAGGGAACCTAGAACTAGGTCATGCAAAAATTGAATAAGAAATTAAATTAAATTTAAATAAGAAAAAAATATAAAAGAAATTTTTAATAGGGCATGTAAATGATTGGGGAGAAAATCTGAATACAAGACATGCAGGTAGGTCACTTTATTCCCAGATTATTATATAAAATATGAAACGTTGATATGGCAAGAGACACCAGCCACAAAGTTAAAGCCTAAATGTATGTTTAGGAAAACAAAGTTTACACAATTTCTATTCCCTAGTAGATAATTTCACAATGGATAGACAAATAAAAATGCAATTGGCAAGTATGACCATACATATATTGTGCCTAAAAACTCTATCATTAAGGAAATATAAATTAGCAAAGGATTTAGCATGTTGAAAGTGATTTTAAAAAGCTGAGATGCTAGTCTGGTCAGAATTTAAAAAAATGCATATTTTTCTACCTGGTAGGTAGGAATAAAAACTGGTATAATATTCTTTAAACACAATATAATATTTATAAAAATTTAAATGTTGCATAAATGTAGCCAATCATGTATTTCATTAATAATTAAAGAAGTCAGGCAAATGTGCAAAGGTAACTGTACCATAATGTCCATTGTCCCACTACTTACAATAGTTAAGTAAAAGTTAACATTTTCCAAAAATCCATCAGTGAATGATTTAAAATATAGCATCAAGGAGACATACAGGGAAATAAATTGAAACCACTAAAGGATGAATGAGATCTGAATAGACAAGAAACTCTGCTCTTACAAAAATATTAGATTATAATATGTGTAATATAAATATATTGAGTGTGCTTTCAAATATTTATCAGTACACATACACTCAACCACAAGCAATATTTACATGTATATTAAATGTGTATGAGTAATCCTTAAAAAATTCAATTTAGAAATGAATTTATTTCATATTGTATTTTTGTACAAACTTCCAAGCTCATGAGACCTATAACAATGTGACTGAACACACAAACCATATGTATATGTATAAATAACGGAATCTACTTTCCTTATTTTAACTGAAAATTTTTAAAGTAATTTCTATATCAAATAATTCTAAACCTCATTATCTTGGACAATGTTGTTGACATGAATTAAAATAGCTATACTTAGAAATGAAATAACCATTACATACCCCATGTCCACTGCAGTTTATATTTGCATCACAATTTGTTCTCCGTGAGTACAAACTCCTAGGAATACAACGTCCCGTATCACAATACTAAAATGTTAAAAAACAAGCAACAAAAACTGTAAATGTAAAGTCAAAAGTTGAGCAATTGTACTTGGTACAAAAATCAAATGCACAATACACTGTATATTTACATTTCATATAAAATATAATATATATAATATGAATCTGGATTTCACGAATCTACTCATTCTAAAAGAACATGAGAGTCCAAATGACATGTTATTGCTTTACCAAATATAAAATTTTGAAATGAGATACTATATCTTTCCCATGAGGGAGCACAGCTGTGAATTTTTTGATATATTGATACTAATTGATATAGGAACAAAAATTGCCAAGTTGTACTGGTGATTTGTAATGAGACTGGATCTGTCTTTGCACTTTCTATGTATTTTTATGAGATATGCTCATTATACTCAAAGGAAATATTTTTATCCTCATTTTATATTTGATGATAATAAATCTACTCTTTTAAATTCATGCACAAGTTATCAATGGCCAATATTCAGTACAAGAACTCCCTTAGTCACAGAACCACATATTTATCAATGCTAAATTAGTGTTCTTGTCATTTTTATATTTTATATTTTTCCAGCTTTAATGACAATGTCTCTTACCTTTCCTATTTGCACTAAAGCAAGTTATTTAATCTCTCCATACCTCCATTTATCCATCTTTGAATTTGGAATAGCAATTATACCCAAATTTTTTAAAAGTGTAGGTTATGAAGATGAAATAATTTGTTAGACATAAAGGAACAAAAGCAGTGCCTGGCACATAGTAAATCCTTACTAAATACAAGATATCATTTTAAGTATTATTTATTGATGACCTGATTTGTATGTAAACTTTTTTTTTTTTTTTAAGATTTTGTCTATTTATTTGTCAGAGAGAGTGAGCACAGGCAGACAGAGTGGCAGGCAGAGGCAGAGGGAGAAGCAGGCTCCCTGCTGAGCAGGGAGCCTGATGTGGGACTAGATCCCAGGACCTTGGGATCATGACCTGAGCCGAAGGCAGCCGCTTAACCAACTGAGCCACCCAGGTGTCCCATGTATGTAAACTTTATGCTAATTTTAATTTAATGTGAATATCTTCAGGGGAGTCTGTAAAAATTATGTTGGCTTTTCTCAAGTTATCTGATAGACTATTCACTATATGATAAATAGTCTTAAAAATCATTATTTTCTATCACCATTAACCAATCACCATAAAGGAAAGAATATCAGCTTCTTCATCACTGTAAGTGCTCTGATGAAACTAGCAAGAATAACAAAATGTTGGGCAAATCAGCATTACCTGTCCAAAGAACCATCTTCTTTCTAGTTCTCCTTAAACATTATCACTGAAGCAATAATAAACTAGTCATACTTCACTGCATTGTCTTTAGGGGAAAAATAATCCAGGAAAAGTTAAGACCCATACTTCTGATATAGTTATTTTTTTTTAAGATCGTATTTATTTATTTGACAGATAGAGATCACAAGTAGGCAGAGAAGCAGGTAGAGAGAGAGGAGGAAGCAGGCTCCCCACTGAGCAGAGAGCCCAATGCAGGGCTTGATCCCAAGACCCTGGGATCATGACCTGAGCTGAAAGCAGAGGCTTTAACCCACTGTCATCCAGGCGCCCCTGATACAATTACTTTCAAGTAAACAGATCAATTTGTAGTTGGCTCTTTTGTAATGACAGAAAAAGTTAGAGACACTATAAAAAGTACTTAGCCTTGGGCAATGATTGATATGATGTTTTGAATATAAACTACTCTACAAGACCTCCTTCTTTCAATAAGAGACACAAAAAGTGTCCTAGAAGCAGGACATCATGGTTCAAAGAAAACAAAAGAAAAAAGAGGAAACAATAAGAAGCAATGTAAGTAAATACCTATTTCCTAAGGAGAAATGTCTAAATTATTTAAGCATATTTCCTTATAGTCCCAGGTATGAGTAAGAAAAAGGCAGTTAATTGTATTTATTTATTCATTAATTAGCTTACCTAATTTTGGACAGTAAAATGAACTTTTTTCTTTTTTTCTTTTTCTTTATTTTTTTTAAATTAGATTTTATTTTATTTTTTCAGTGTTCTAAGATTCACTGTTTATGCACCACACCCATTGCTCCCTGCAAGTTGGTGCAGCCACTTTGGAAAACAGTGTGGAGATTCCTTAAAGAAATTAAAAATAGAGCTACCCTATGACCCTACAATTGTGCTACTGGATATTTACCCCAAAGATACAGATGTGGTGAAAAAAATGTACCTTTTTCAAGTTTGAAAGGAATGTGTTGAGATGTGATTATCTTCCCTACCCTACCTAAGCAAGCTAGAAATCAAATGATAAACTAGCCTCCTGTTCTAAGTCTTATAAATTAAAAAAAAAATCATAAAATCTTTCTATCACATCCAATATTAAGCAAACTTGCATTGTTGGAAATAATGCTTATCTCTATGTAGTATACTTTTTCTCAGTATTAAATATATGTGTTTTGTTTAAAATTTTGTTATGATTCATAAGAGACATACTTTTCTTCATGTTAATAAATAAGACATATAGTCTCCCCTCTCTCCCTCTTTCTCTTATCAAGATAACTTTTACATAGGAGCCATAGTTAATGAGAGTAAGATAAAAACATCTTTTCTTTCCAACCACTCTGAGATCAATTGAACAATGTAGAATAACAATGAAAATAAAGTATATCTGATGAATTTTTAAAATAACTACAGAATAATACCAGTTCAAATCCACAGACATGGCACTCACAATTGCTCCCCTTTCCCAATTAAACTGAGTAAAGGAGAATCAGAACAAGGCAATTAGAAGATGAGAGATTTAAGAACTTCCTGGGATTTCAAAATAAAACGAAGGCCACTGATGGGTAAAATGAAGTGAGGAAGCAACCACATCACATACAATGGTCAAGGAGGGAGCTTGGTTGACCAGCCTACGATGCTTGGAGGATCTGCAGCCTCAGAGTAATAAGGAAAAGCAAAGGATAGAGCCAAAAGTGCGGTTTGGCCAGGGAGGCAAAATGCGCAATTATCCATGGAAGTGTCCACAAAATCACAGAAGCAGTTAGCTCTCATATTCACTACTCAACTCTCCATTCTCTCAATTACAAAATGCAGCCAGCACAACACTTTTATCCCAAGGGAGAAAATTTAGAAAGGTATTTTGTTTCCGAAAGCAATTGAATTAATGGTGATTATAGAATTTGGGTTTTTCAAGAGGTGTACTCTAGAAGAGTTGTTAGTCAATTGAACTACTGGAAGTACCATGCCCTAAAGGCCAGTTCCCTAATGAATACTATCATGTGACAAGCCCCTGTTACATGTAGAAGCCTGTCAATTGGTTGGGGGATTTTTGTTTGTTTTTAATTTTAAGTAGTTAACATATAATGCAATATGGGTTTCTGGAGTAGAGCACTGGGTGTTATATGTTAACTGATGAATCACTAAATTCTACTCCAGTTGTTTTATTTGTTTGTTTATTTATTTATAAATTAAAAATGGTATGGGAGTATAAAGACAGGCCAGCTGAAAGCTTCTATAGAACCAAGTAGGAAAAGTTGGCTTGCTTTCTTCCAGCTCGCCCTTCCTTCCTCCCTCCTTCCTTTCTTTTCCTTCCTTCCTTCCTTCCTTCCTTCCTTCCTTCCTTCCTTCCTCCCTTCCTTCCTTCCTTCTTTCCTTTCTACCTACCTTCCTACTTTCCTTCCTTTCTTCCTTTCCTTTCTTCCTTCCTTCTTTCCTTCCTTCCATTTTCCTTTCCCATCCTCTCCCTTCAGTTTCCTTCCTCCCTTACTTCTTTCTTTGATTTCCCCTCCATGGGGACATTGGCCAGGTGGACATAGGCTAATGATCAGACTTTCCCAGGCAGAGAATCACTGATGAAGAGGTGAGTGACCTGTAAAGTTTTTAGTGGTCATATGCAGTAGTGGGACTAACCAGCATGGAAATCTTCTGTGGCATATGTATGTTTTAATTGTCACCATTAAAATTGTATTTTACTTGTACATGTTATTTCACTCTCACTACTTTTAAGATAAGATTATTTTTCTTTGTCTTTAATTTTCAGAAATTTCATTATGCTGTATTCTGCTGTGGATTTCACTGGGTTCATCCTATATGATGTTCTTCGCTTTTTGCATCTGGGTATTTGTGCCTTTTGCCAAATGTGGAAACATTCCAAGTATTATTCCCTGAAATACTTTTCCATCCTTCAATTCTTTCTCCTATTCTTCTAGGATCTTAGAATGACTTCTATAATAACACAAAGCAATAATAAATGTTTATGACAATGTAGAGAAAATGGAACCCTTGTGCACTATTGGTAGAAATGTAAATCAGAAAATAGTATGATAGAAATAGAATAGCATGGAGGTTCTTACAAAAAATTAAAGATAGAAACATCATATGATAGAGCAATTTCACTTCTGGGTATTTATCCAAAATAAATGAAAACTTGTAACTCAAAAATATATATGCACTTTCATATTCACTGCAGCATTATTTACAGTAGACAAAATACATAAGCAACCTATATGTCCACTGAGGAATGAATGAATAAAGCAAATGGAGCAAATATACACAATGGAATATTACTCATCCATAAAAAAGAATTAAATCTTGCATTTGTGACAACATGAATGAACCTTGAGAACAGTAGTTGACTGAAATAAGTCAGACAGAGAAATACAAATACTGTGTTATCTTAATTGTATGTATAATTTAAACAATAAAATCCAAGTTCCTAGATGCAGAGAACAGATTGGTAGTTGCCAATGGTGGGGCTCTAGGGGAGTAGATAAAATGGGTGAATGGGGTAAAAAATTACAAACTTGCAGTTATAAAATAAATAAGTAATGAGAATTATAGTACAGTATGGTGACTACAGTTAATAACACTATTGCATATTTGAAACTTGCTAAAAGAGTAAAACTTCAACATTTTTAAAATAATAAAAAAATTTTGTAACAATGTATAGTAATGGATGTTAACTAGATTTCTTACAGTTGTCATTTCACAATATATACAAATATTGAATCACTATGTTGTACACCTGAAACTAAGGTAATGTTATATTTCAATTATATGTCAATCAAAATTAGTAACAAATAATAATTTTTAAAAATCAATAAAAACATGTAACAATATATTTAACTCCATAGACATTTCTAAATCACTTCCCAGAAATTATGTGTTAATTTATATTTGTTTTAGGATGATAATAAGCTATGCTTCTCATCATCAATCACCAACCTAGAAGCGTACTAAATCTCATTGTTTAAAAGTTTTTATATTGTTCAATCTCTAACCACACTACTTCCCTTCTTGAAAGCTGAAAGTTATAACTCTTTAATCAATTGGTCTTACTAGTGATCAGCTCCATCATAAAGTTACCTAAGGTCTTCATCCTGTTACTTCATTAGCATAAATTCAGTTTGATTAGAAGAGGCTCTTCATGAATAACAACAACAATAACAAAATTCCTATTACTCAGGAAATTCCAAGGGGTTTAGGGGCTCTGTGCCAGAAATCAGGGACAAAGATCAAATTGTTTTTGCACCATTTGAGTGCTTTTGTTTTTCTAATAATGAATAATTAAAATTGCTGATTAAATTTATGTATTTAATCTCTTACATTTGTAGTAAACATTTTTTCAATTTGTCTGAAATAATCCTTAAAGGGATGACATATTACTTTTATAAGGTAGTCAGCACTATGTGTTCCTTTGTGATTAGTTCAGTATTTTTATGCAGAAATACATTTTCCCATTTTGAGATAAATTTACTACTCATTTCCATTTTCCTCTTTTTCATTTCTTAAAATATTGTATCTTGATATAAATTATCTAAAATTAAACATGAGATACTTGAGTAGTGTTTTAAATTAGCCAACTAATTTTTCAATGGTAGTAAGCTTAAAGATCCTTTATTTTGTTTCTTAAACTATTTACAGAAAAGAAAAAGAAATAAAGCTTAAACTCCATTTTATTATTGTATCTTGTGTCACGGCCAAATTTTTAACAACTATATAGCATACTTTCGGAAGAACAATTAGAGGAGTTGACTAATGAGCAAATAGCTGTTTTATTTTCATTAAAATCAAATTAATTCTTCTTTGTCAATTATTGCAGGACTAAATACTTGGCTATTTTTGTTTTCTTTGCTGTTCTTATTATTCAGGTTGTTTTCACTTACAGTTTTGCTGTATTGATTCTTTTTTGTTTTTTCTATAAATTTTTGCAGACCAGATCCTGGCCTAATGAAGAGGTTAATATTCTTAAGTATGAGAAAACAAGTTTAAATATCTATAGCAAAATTCATAATAAACAAATGATAGTGAAGCAAGTGTTTTTTGACCAACAGAAATTTTGAAATTTAAATCTTAAGATAATGATGCAGTAACCAAAATTTATAATCTTAATTGTATTAACAGATGTTAAGGTCTTCTCTGTTTCTCTCTCATATGTGTGCATGTGCACACACACACAGACACCCGCACACCACATACTTAACCAAGTCAAATTTTTATTTACCTTATTTGGACCACACATAGTGCCATTTGAAGTATAGGTAAAATCTTCTGTTACATATTTTGTTGGTACTCTTAAATATGCAGAGACACACAGATGGCCTTCCATGTAAGTATATTGAATATCAAATTTTTTAAATGGTATTATTTCTAAACGTGTCCAGTGACAAACTATCTTTCCACAAAGGATATCCCTGGCAATAAGGCAGAAGAAATTATCTAAAGGCAGAAAAAATTATCTAAATCTCACTTAAGGACAAAAATATAAGGGAAATAATAGTTCAAAATATGAGGATTATTGAATATGTTATAGATCATAGCACCAAAGCTATTCAAAACAAAACAATCTTAGGAAGTGCAACATTAATATTTATCTGTATATAATGCATTCATTTCTCTTTTGTATTAAATGACTCTTTTCAGTACAAACACACAAACACAACTGGAAAAGGTATAATTTTCTAAATACATACTTAAAATTACAAAAGTTTCTTCTACAGTTTCCAAAATCATCTTCCTGCATATTTACTTCTTGTGTACACAGAAAAGTAGAACCCTTTGCAACTGAAGATATAAATAAAGTTCCAATTACTCATCTTTAAAAAGATTAAAAACTTAAAAAGTATGATAAATTAATATAGAGACATCTAGATGACAGCAATGCCCAATCAGTGTCACCTACAGTAACTTTTTGGTGTTATCTACTGGCTATACAAGAAGAAAAACTAAAAACTATCCACTTGAGAATAAGAAAATTGCCAGCATAGTGCAGAAATTATTGAGAAATCAATCACTTACTCTCTTACCTGCAATTCTAATATTCTACTCCTTTTCCACCACTTACCTGAAATTTGACTAATATCTTGTTTTTTGTCTTATAATCATTAGATCTACCTCTTGATATAATTCAAAGTTGTTTTGATTTGCAACTTATTTTCAAATTTGGATTTACACAAACAATACCTTTTATCATGGCTACAGGGTAGATTACTAACTTTAGGAAAATGTAGTTTTAAAATGAACCCCTGAGGAGCCCACACAGGAAAGATAAACCTGCATATTTGGTTTTGAAAGCAGGAGGAGACAAATTTTATGAATTCTTACAACCAATGGTATTTAAAGCTTGAAATTTTAAAAATCAGCAGGTAGGCTATGGTTGAGCCTAGAGGTCATTAGGAAGCTGAGTTCCCACTCTTAGGTAGCAGAACAAACAGCCAGCAGAGATATAACATGGAAACAGCAGTTTGAAAAATACCAGGGGCAGAAAGGCAGGAGAGGGATTTACTCATCTCAGAGCATCATTCAGAGAAGCCAGGATCATAGAGAAATGACTCCAAAAACAAGCTGTCAGGTGCCATTTTCCTCCCCACCCCTCAATATAAACACAGAGTCACCTGCAAGAAAGAGCATGGCACAAACAATTGCTACCTAACTTGCTTATACCAAGCCCCACCCCCCATACTTTAGTGGATCAGCCCTTCCCAGTCATGCTTGCCCTAATCCCAATGCATGGGCCTCCCACCCCAGAAGATCAGTGCAAAACCCACCAATACCCAGTCAATAGACTCTCGTATTTTATGGGACCTCAGTTCCTGCAGTGATGATGGCAGCAGGTCTCATTTCACAAGAAGACCAACACACACCTTGTTAAAATGTGCTGCACCTAGCCATGGACCAAACACTGTGCACAGCAGGCAAAGAGAGTCTCTGCAGACAACTTTACTGAAGGAAAAAGAGAGCTCAGGCAACACACTCAACTCACTGAAAGTATCAGGTCCTGGAGAACAGGGAACACTGTAACTGCAGGGTACTAAAGGAGCACTTCTTCATAATGCCATTATTTTCAATAGCAAGAGAAATAGCTGAATTTCCTAACACAGAGAAACAAACACAGTTAGACAAAATGAGATGACAGAGGAATGTGCGCCAAATGAAGGAATGAGACCAAACCACAGTAAGAGACCTAACCAAAACTGATACAGGTAATATGCCTGATAGACAATTTAAAGTAGTAATCATAAAGATACTCCCTGGACTGGAAAAAAGAGTGGAGGACATCAGTGAGACTCTTTAAGAAAAAGATAAAAAAGAACTAAAGATGAAGAACACAATAAATGAAATTAAAAATACACCCAATAGAATAAATAGTAGGCTACATGAAGCAGAGGAAAAGAACTAATAACCTGGAAGTCAGAGGCCTGGAAAATAATCAAGCTGAACAAATAAGAATAACAATAATTATGCAAATTTAGAATAGTTTTAGGGAACTTAGTGACTGCATCAAGCATAAAATATTTGCATTATGGGATCCTAGAAGAAGAGAAAGAAAAGGGAGCAGAAAATTTTTTTGGAGAAATAATAACTGAAAATAATTGATAGTAATACAATAGCAATAGGGGAATTTAACAACCCACTTATGTCAATGGACAGATCATCCAAATAGAAACACAACAAGGAAACAGTGGTTTTGAATGGCACAGTGTACTAGATGGATTTAACAGATATATTCAGAACATTCTATCCTAAAAGAGCAAAATACACATTCTTTTCAAAGGCACATGTGACATTCTCCAGAATCAGCCCACAAAACAAGCCTCAACAAACTCAAGAAGATCAAAGTCATACCATGCATCTCTTTTGACCACAGTGCTATAAAACTGGAAATCAACCACAAGAAAAAAGATCTGGAGAGATCATAAATGCATGGAAGCTAACTAATGTGCTACTAAACAATAAATGGGTTAACCAAGAAATCAAAGATGACATCAGAAAGAACATGGAAACAAATAAAAGCAAAAACACTATAGTCCAAAACCTCTGGGATGCAGAAAAAAAGCAGTTCTAAGAGGGAAGTTTAAAGCAATGCAGGCCTACCTCAAGAAGCAAGAAAAATATCATATAAACAGCCTAACCTGGTACCTGAAGGAACTACAGAAAGAACAACAAACAAAACCCAAAACCAGCATAAGGAAGGAAAAAATAAATATTAGAGCAGAAATAAGTTATATAGACACTAAAGGAACAGTAAAACAGATCAATAAAACCAAGAGGTGGTTCTTTGAAAATATCAATGAAATTAATACACCTCTAGCCAGAACAAAAAAAGAGAGAGAGGAAAAAGAGAGAGAGAAAAGAGAGAGGACCTCCCCCCCCAAAAAATAGAAACAAATGAGGAAAAATAACAAACAACACCACAGAAACACAAAGAATTATGAGAATATTATGAAAAATTGTATGCCAACAAATTGGAAACCTAGAATGAATGGATAAATTCCTAGAAATATATAAACTACCAAAACCAAATTTGAAAAGATCTATTACTAGCAAAATGGAATTTAATCACCAATCAAAAAAATTCCCAACAAACAAGAGTCCAGGACCAGATGGCTTTACAGGCAAAAGATACAAAACATGTAAAGAGGAGTTAATATCTATTCTTCTCAAACTATTCAAAAAAATAGAAAAATAGAAAGAAGGAAAACTTCCTACTTCATTCTATGAGACCATAATTGCCCTGATATCAAAACCATATGAGGGAAAAAAAAAAAAAAGGAAAAGAAAAAAAGAAAAAAGGAAAGAAAAAATTTTAAAAAAGAAAAAAAAAATTATAGGACAATATATCTGATGAACATGAGGTGAAAATCCTCAACAAAATACTAACAATCCAAATCCAATAATATAGTAAAAAATCATTCACCATGAACACATAGAATTTATTCCTGGGATGCAAGGGCAGTTCAGTATTCACAATCAGTATCACATCAATAAGAGAAAAGGCAAGAACCATATGAGAATTTTAATAGATGCAGAAAAAGCACTGGACAAAGTATAACATCCATTCATAATAAAAACCCTCAAATAAGTAGATCTATAATAGAAATAAGTCCTATCCCCAGTAATCAGACAACAAAAGGAAATATATAGTATCCAAATTAGTAAGGAAGTAGTCCAAGATGGTGTGGAGGACTTGGAAAACTTAGTTTCACCTGGTCCCAGGAATTCAGCTAGAAAGCTATCAAATTAGTCTGAACTCAACTGGAGACCTAAGAAAGGAATAGATGCAACTCTACAATAGAAAAGCCACCACTTTCTGCAAGGTAGGAGGTGTGAAGTGAATCCAAGGCAATACATGGGAAGATAAATCATGGGGGAAGAGAGCCTCCATCAGTCAGCTATCAGAAAGTGATGTGGCAATGGAGCTCAAAATCAGAACTTTTCAAAGTCTTCTCCAGATGTCCCTGCCTGAAAGGCACTAAGATGGCAAAGCAGGGTAGAATCCTAGGTGAGACAGCATGGTCTCAGGATCTCCAGAGTTAAGAAAGAACAGGGATGCTTGAGCATGGCAGAGTTCCCTAGGCATCTGAGCTGGAAAGCCAGGTGCAATCAGCAAGTCCAGTAGTGGACACTAGGCTCAGGGTTGCCATAATGCCCAAACCACAGCATGATCAGGCTACCACTCTCTCAGCTGGGTCCCAGCAAGGAGAAAAACCAAGCCAAGACACCTCCCCAACCAGGAACATCACATGTGTCTGTTGTAGGAGTCTGTAGGGTTTGGAGACTTGAAGTAGGATCACGTGTCTGAGACAGAAATGCTTGGTCACAGGCTGGGTGAGCATGGAGGGTGGACAGAGACCAAGGAGATAGGAGTGATTGATTGCTTATCCATGAAGGGGCACTGAGTAGTTGGGGGTGCAAGCTTTTAGCTCTGAGACTGGAGATTGGGAGGTCACCATTTTCATTCTCATCCTCTAGAGAGACATTCAAAGCCTTCAGGGAACAAAAGCCCTAGAGCAACCCAGAGTCACTTATTTAGCCTAAACTCCTGGCAAGGGTGGTGCAGTTCTACCAGGTGCAAAGACATGTGAGAATTAGTGGAACAGGCCCCTTCCCCCAGAAGATCAGCAAGAACATCTTGTTAAGACCAAGTTTGCTGATCACAAATAACTGCAAAACTCCAGTGCTAAGGGAAAATTGTATATAGAATTCATGGTTTTTCTCCCATGATTCTTTAATCTTCCAATTTTAATTTTTTTCTCTTTCCTTTTTCAACCAATTTCTTATTTTATCAACTCATTTTAAAGTCTTTTTTAATTTTTGCCTTTACAATTACACAATTACATTTATCCTTTCACTGTATTTAATTTTATTTTTGTGCATAAAAAAGTTTTTCTTTCTTTGCCATTTTGGGATATAGTTTCTTCTAACAAACAGAACAAAATATCCCCAGGACATAGTGTACTGTTTTGTTCTGTTCACCTGTCTGTTTCTATTCTTTCTTTTTGGTTTTTTTTTGCCTTTTTATTGTCTTTTAATTTCATTTTTATAATTATACTCTATCCTTATATTGTATATAATTTTTTTTTTACTGATATGTTTTTCTTTACAGTTTTGGGATCTACTTTTCTATTAAACAGACCAAAATACACACAGGATCCAGCATATTGTTCTGTTCTGTTCCCCTGTCTGATTATATTCTCTCTTTTTTCCTTTTAATTTTATTTTTCAGTTTCAGGTCTCTTCTGATTTGCTTAGTGTACATTTCTCTGGGTCATTGTCGCCATTTTAGTATTTTGTTCTCACATGCATCTATTCTTGCATCATCTCTCTCTGGGCAGAATGACAAGAAGGAAAAATTCACATCAAAAAGAGAACAAGAGGGAGTAGTGACTGACAGGGACCTAATCAGTGTGGATATAAGTAATATTTCGGAACAAGAGTTCAGGATAACAACTATATTAAAGATGCTAGCTGGGCTTGAAAAAAGCATAGAAGACACCAGAGAATCCCTTTCTGGAGAAATAAAAGAAATGAAATCTGATCAAGTTGAAACTAAAAAGACTAAATGAGATGCAATTAAAAAAACTGGAGGCTCTAACTGCTGGGATAAATGAGCCAGAAGAGAGAATTAGTGATATAGAAGACAAAATGATTAAGACTAAAGAAGCTGAGAAAAAGAGAGATAAAACAACTACTGGATCATGAGGTGAGAATTTGAGAGATAAGTCATACCATAAAGTGAAACAATATTAGAATAATTGGTATCCCAGAAGAAGAGGAAAGAGAAGGTGTATATAGGAGCAAATTATAGTGGAGAATTTCACTAATCTGAGGAAGGAAACAGGCATTCAATTCCAGGGGACACAGAGACACTCCCTCAAAATCAATAAAAATAGGTCAGTATCTCCATATATAAAAGTGAAACTTGCTAATTTCGGAGACAAAGAGAAAATCCTGAAAGCAGCTCAGGAAAAGAGGTCTGTAACCTACAAGGGTAGAAATATTAGACTGGCAGAAGACCTGTCCACAGAGACCTTGCAGGCCAGAAAGGACTGGCATGATATATTCAGGGTGCTAAATGAGAAAAAATATGCAGTCAAGAATACTTTATCCAATATGGCTGTCATTTAGGGAAGAGGGAGAGATAAAATGATTCCAGGACAAACAGAAAAATAAAATTTGTGATCACTAAAACAGCCCTACAAGAAATATTAAAGGGAATCCGTCAAGGAGAGTCAGAGCCCAAAAGTTAAAAAGAACAGAAAGGAACAGAGACAATATACAGAAAGTCATTTTACAGATAATACCCTAATATACAGATAATGCCCTAAATTCCTATCTTTCAATAGTAACCCTGAATCTAAATGGGCTAAATGCCCCAATCAAAAGACACAGGGTATCAGACTGGATAAAAAAGCAAGATCCTTTAATATGTTATCTGCAAGAGACTCATTTTAGACCAAAAGACACCTCCAGATTAAAAGTAAGGGAGTGGAGAACCACTTATCATGTTAATGGGCATCAAAAGAAAGCTGGGGCAGCAAGCCTTAAATTGGACAAAGTAGATTTTAAACCAAGGACTGTAATAAGAGATGAGGAAGGACATTATATCATACTAAAAGCATTTATCCAACAAGATCTAATAATCTTAAATATTCATAACATAAGAACAGCCAATTATACAAGCCAAAACAAAGTGAAAGAAATATATTGATAATAATACAGTAATAATAGAGGACATTAACACCCCACTCATAGCAATGGACATATCATTTAAGCAGATCAGTAAGGAAATAGGGCTTTGAATGACACACTGGACCAGATGGACTTCACAGACATATTCAGAGTATTCCATCCTAAAGCAACAGAATACACATTTTTCTCAAGTGCACATGGAACATTCTCCAAAATAGATCACATACTGGGTCACAAGCCAGGTCTCAACCAGTACCAAAAGATGGGGATCATTCCCTGCATATTTTCAGACCACAGTGCTTTGAAACTTGAACTCATCCACAAGAGGAAAGTTGGAACAAACTCAAATACATGGAGGATAAAGAGCATCCTACTAAAGAATGAATGAGTCAACCAGGGAGTTAAAGAAGAATTTTTAAAAATTATGAAAGCAAATGAAAATGAAAACACAAGTATTCAAAACCGCTAAGTTGCAGTGAAGGCAGTCCTAAGAGGGAAGTATATAGCAATATAAGATTTTCTTAAGAAACAAGAAAGGTCTCAAATACACAACCATACACCTTAAAGGAGCTGAAGAAAGAACAGGAAAGAAAGCCTAAACCCAGAAGAAGAGAATTATTAAAGATTGGAGCAGAAATCATGAAATAGAAACCAAAAAACAAGAACAGATCAATGAAACAGATCTGGTTCTTTGAAAAAATTAATAACATTGATAAACTCCTCACCAGATTTATCCAAAAGAAAAGAGAAAGGACACAAATAAAATTATGAATGAAGGAGATCTCACAATGAACAACAAAGAAATACAATTATATGAACATATTATGAGCAACTATATGCCAACAAATTAGACAATCTAGAAGAAATGGATGTTTTATAAACTACCAAAACTGAAACAAGAAGAAATAGAAAACCTGAACAGACCCATAACCAGCAAGGAAACTGAAGCAGTAATAAAAAAATCTTCCCCCCAAAAAAACCAAGAGTCCAGGATCAGTTGGTCTCCCAGCAGAATTCTATCAAACATTTAAAGTGTTGAGGGCCAGAAGGCTTCCCAAAGGAATTCTATCAAACATTTAAAGAAGAATTATACCTAATACCAGCTGTTTCAAAAAGTAGAGATGGAAGGAAAACTTCCAAACTCTTCCTATGAGACCAGCATTACCTTAATCCCCAAATCAGAAAAGACCTCACAAAAAAAGAAAATTATAGACCAATATATCTCATGAACATGGATGCAAAAATTCTCAACAAGATACTAGCCAATAGGATCCAACAGTACATTAAAAGCATTAGTCACCATGACCGAGTGGGATTTATTTCTGGGATTCAAGGGTAGTTCAACATCCACAAATCAATCAATGTTATACACTATATTAAGGAAAGAAAGTGCAAGAACTATATGATCCTCTCAGTAGATACAGAAAAAGCATTTGGCAAACTACATCCTTTCTTGATCAAAACTCTTCACAGCATAAGAAAACACACCTCAATATCATAAAAGCCACATACAAAAAAACCACAGGAAATATCATTCTCAATGGAAAAGAAAAAGCAAACAAACTGAGAGCATTCTCCCTAGGGTCAAGAACACGGCAAGGATGTCCACTGTCACCAGTGTTGTTCAACATAGTACTACTAGAAGTAACCTCAGCCAGCAGATAACAGGAAGAAATAAAAGGCATCCAAATTGGCAAAGAAGTCAAACTCTCACTCTTTGCAGATGACATGATACTCTATATGGAGAACCCAAAAGACTCTAGGAAAAAATTTCTAGAAGTGATACAGGAAGTCAGGAACAATGCTAAGCAAAATAAGTCAATCTTAGAAAGACAAATATCACATGATTTCACTCACATGTGGAATTGAAGGCACAAAACAAACAGAGGGGAAAAAAGGAGAGAAATGCAAACCAAGAAACAGACTCTTAACTCTAGAGAACAAACCAATGGTTACCAGATAATGGATATAAAGGGGATTAAACAGTACACATATCATGATGAGCACTGAGTAATGTATAGAATTATTATATTACTGAAGTTTACACCTGAAGCTAATAAAATTCTGTATGCTAATTTTACAGGGAAAAAGTATAAGACAAAATAATGAAAATGAACCCCAGAAAAAAAGTACAACTATTACATTTTCCAAATAAGTCTGCACACTGTTTATCTGTATCTTGGCATACTCCATTATAGCAATAGGCAGTCTTATTATTGCATGGTTCTAAATCAGCAGATTTCGTATCAGGTACACAAAATTCACTTTTTCCATCACAAAATTCTGGAAAATCACATGGATCTTTGCTTTCCCGACATACAGTTCCTCTTACAGATATCTGTGGGACAAAGAAAAACAATTAGTTTTGTAAGGTAGGAAACCAAAACTATAAAACAACTTATACAAGAACAAAGTATTTCTGTCATTTCCATTAATATTATATTTGGCTTATTTGTAATTTTCTTATAAGCTGTTGGGTCATGAAGAACTACATTCAGGTATTGCCTCAGGTATGACCAAGAAGAATTCATATGCCCAAATAATCTGGAATTGGTATTGGATAACTGGATGGATCTTGAGTGGAGATTGAAACAATACAGTAAAGGCAAAGATAAGAAAGAAGTTGAAAAAAATCTAAGATCTTCTGAATTCTGAAGTCAACTGTGTATTAATCAAGTATTTAAAGTTATATATTTGAAAGATACGAAAAAAGAAGTAAAAAAAAAATAAGTGAATACACAATAGCAGAAAAAAAATCATGAAAGAAAATACGATAGTAATTTGAAAGCTTACCAGGCAAGTTTCTCTATCACAGCACGGTCCAGTGCCACAATCTGCAAATTCAGTCAGAGTACAATCTGCAGGATTACAGCATTTTTGAAATTCTCTGCAATGCTAAAAGTAAATATAATTAAGTTTAATAATAAGAATTCTCAATCAAATAAATCATTTTATTTATTGTCAAAATGTACTATAGTATGTCTCTTAGTTAATTACAATCACAATATGAACTTGTTTTTATTTTTAACACCATTTCATTTAAAATATAGTTCCAGTATGGGAAAAAGATAGTAATGAAATTATCTATGATTCTATGCTTAAGAAACTGAACTGCTAAAAATTTAATGTAAATTGTCAATGTTCTTTGTGTTCATAAATAGATGCACTATAAGTTTAAAAGTATTTTTTCCATTTACTATAAGTACTTTTTCATCTCATCATATTGAGATTATATAAAATAAATAAAAATAAAATTAAAATTTATGAATGTTACAAAATAGAGGTTTCTAAATTATAACATTTTTATTCAATGAAAATTTTATTTTTATTATTTTTATCTCCAAGATTTTATATTAAAGATTAATTCTAGCAGTAAGTAGATCATAGAGTATAAAACTATTAAAGACTACAACATACTCTTATTTCCTTCTTTCTATATATGTATTAAGTGCAAGAGTGATGTTTCACAAGACTGATAGTAACATTTAAAAATTAGTAAAGCGATAGGTGTTATAGGTAAAAATAACTAAGTGCTTACATCTGTTTCAATTTTATTATTTTCATTACTAATGTGCTATAAATTTTTAAAAATGCACATTCTGGTTTATTTTATATTTGTATGCATATATTTCTGTCAAATCATTCTGCTTATTTCCTTTATTTGTAAGCACTTTTATAGTAATTATATTAATCCCTGGCCACCAATATATGTTTGCTATATTTTATAATTTGTCATTGACAACTGACTTTTGGTGCATTTTTTGTTTGTTTGTTTGTTTGGGTAAATTTTTGATATTGTGAGAGTGTGAGATAGTAGACCTATCTAAGAACTCTGAGAACTATCATATTTTTGGGGTTTGTTCTTGAGTTTATGAATAGAAGTTTCTTCCACTCTAACCCCAGGAAATATGTGAGTCTTCGTATGTGTGTAAAATGTGTCATACATACTATGTATGTATTTATTTATTTTTTGTTGAATGGTTTGAGTAGTGTGCTGTGAAAGAAACTATAATGATGTATCTCTTTCCCAAAACAGAAGTTTATCGGTTGCTTTTATAGAATAATAATTTATTCATGAACTTTTGTAATACCTGGATTGTTATATAAATATCCTATATAAAATTAGATACAATGTCAGTGTCTTCAATTGCATTAACTGCATATACTAAAGTATATTTTAAAATGTTATTATTGGGTGCCTGGATGGCTCAGTCAGTTAAACGTCTGCTTTTGGCTCAGGTCCTCTGATCCCAGGGTCCTGGGATAGAGTCCCTGCATTGGGATACCCTGCTTAGTGGGGACCCTGCTTTTCCTTCTGCTTCTGCCTACCACTCTCCCTGCTTGAGCTCTCTATCTCTCTATGCCAAATACATAAATAAATTTTAAAATGTTATTATTGTATAAGTTTTAATATTTACAAGAGTCAGATATTTTTGTTTCATTATGAGAAAGAATGTATTATGCTTCATAATATAAAGATTTTAATAAAACTTATCAAAAGTATTTAGTGAAGACAGAAGATTGAACACACACTAAATATTAATGTTGGGGGAGTGGACAAAAATCAATGACATGAAAAGGGAAAGCCTCCTAAGGCTAGAATCAAAAAGAGAGCCTATAGTGAAGAGCATTTTTTGACACTACTCAGTGTATAATGGAAAGCTACAATAAACGTTGGGCTTAGAAATTGATGTTCAATGAATCGTGGTTTAAAAATGGAATCCCACAATGGGACCAAACATGAGAACTTTTTAAAATAGGTTAACTGTTAGGGAGTCTGGGTGTCTCAATTAATTAAACTGCCACCTTCAGCTCAGGTAATAATCCCAGAGCCCTGGGACTGAGCTCCACATCAGGCACCCTGCTCTGCAGGAAGCCTGCTTTTCCTTCTCCCATGCTTGTGCTCTCTAGCTCTCTCTTTATTTATTTTTCAAATAAATAAATAAAAATCTTTAAAAAAATAGGTAACTGTGGTATGCCATTGAGAAATTAGAGAAATCAAAAGGATATAATTTTTAGTTCTAGATATCCAAACTTTTATAAAATGTCTCTTCAGTATTTAATATCATAATTTTTGTTTCTCTGTTAATTTTGATATATGTTGAAAAGTACTGAAATGATTTCCTACTTCTGGAATAAACTCCAAAAGTATATTCTTTTTTCATATATTCACTGGGATTATTTGATCACTTTAATTTAGACATTTTGTGGGTATTTTCCAAAATATGAATCATTCAAAGAAATCTTAAACTGGCAATCAGAGGAATCAACTTTCATGATTTAATTCTGTTTCTATATACCTGCAAAGGACACCGGAAATAGATTTTTTAAAAAGATACACAATTTATAATAACATTCAGAAATATGAAATATTTAGGTTTTAATTTAATTAGAGATATCTAAATAAATAGAATATACCATGTTCATAGTTTGAAAATCACATTAAGAATACATTAATTCCCCGCAAATTCATATATAGATACAAAAGAGTTCCAATTAAAATTTCACAAAGTTTTTTTTATTTTGGGGGGGGATATGAGTAGAAATGGAAAAGTTGATTCCAAATTTTACACAGAAATGCAAAGACCTAAAATCACCAAATCTATCTTCAGAAAAAGGTACAAAATATGAAGACACAATTTACCTAATTTTGTGAATCAGAGTAAGAAGGGCTGGTATTAATGTAAGGCTAGATATATGGATCAATAAAACACAAAGTAGGGCGCCTGGGTGGCTCAGTGGGTTAAGCCGCTGCCTTCGGCTCAGGTGATGATCTCAGGGTCCTGGGATTGAGTCCCGCATCGGGCTCTCTGCTCAGCAGGGAGCCTGCTTCCCTTCCTCTCTCTCTGCCTGACTCTCTGCCTACTTGTGATCTCTGTCTGTCAAATAAATAAATAAAATCTTTAAAAAAAAACACACAAAGTATGTGAACTGTTTTTCAATAAAGGTAAAATGGTAATTCAATGGGAAAGGGTAGTTTTCCAACAAATAGGGCTAGAGATTTTAAAGATATACATATAGAGAAAAAATATGCCCTAATACTTAAACAACAAAAGTTACTCAAAATGTATCATAGGCATACACATCAAAGATAAAATCAGTAAACTTCTAGAAGAAAACTTACGAGAAAGTTTCACAACTTGGAACTGATAGGACACAAAGTACAAATCATGCCACATACTGGGAGAAAATCTGACAAAGGATTTGCATATAGCTTATATTAAGAATTTCTATAACTATATAATTAAAAATCCATCAAACTATGCAAAATACATGAACATTCAAAAAGTAGACAAAGACATATGAATGTCACACAATCACATGAGACACTGTCTAGTATGATTAGTTATCAGAGAAATATGAATTAAAACTGCAGTGAAATACAAGCATACATTGAAATTACCAAAATGTAAGAGACTAGCAGTAACAAAAGTTGCTAAGAATAACGAAAAACTGTCACTCTCATACATAGGTGGTTGGAATGTAAAATATTACAAGAATTTAAAAATGCGGAGTGATGCTTTGTTACAAATTTAATAGTACAATTAACATATGACCCAGCAATTCTATTCCTAAAAATAGGGAAAAAAGACATGTTCTTTAGAAGCAATTTCATAAGACTTGAAACCAAAGCAACCTAAATGTTCATTAATAATAGCATGAATAAACAATGTTATATTCATACAAAGAAATACTACTCCACAATAAATGTCAATGAACTATAGATATGTTCAATCATGCAAACCGAATATCAAAAATATAGGCAAAAAAATCTAGAGTCAGAAAGGATCTAAAATCTATGATTCATTCATTGAAGTTCAGTAGTGGGTAAAAATAATGTGTTGTGACTGGATTAGAAGTTTCAGATACTGATGGGATTGACTCCTCCATGTCAATGGAATTATGGGAGAACTGTCTGTGGTAATGTAAATATTCTAATACTTCTTTTATCCACATCTAATTAAGTATAACATAAGTCAAATTAAAAAACAAAACTCAGCAAGCCAGAAAGAAAATATAAATAAATATAATGAAGACTACCTAGACATATCCTAAACCTTTGTCTGAAACAAAAGAAAGGCAAAGTCACAATGCCTATAAAGACAAATGGATTCTATGGATATTCTGGCCAGTTGTGGAGCTAACTTGGTTGCTGAAGTTTTCAGTGATAATGAGATTCCTGATGAATTCCATCAGTGGGGTTGGTGGTTTTCTAATATTAAGGAAAGCTTATTGTGGTGGTGTTTTACTCACCTACTCCATCAAAAAAGTAAAACTACTTTCCTTCTGCCAGTAGCCATAACTATAGATAGAAAAATCCCTGGTGATCAAGAGCAGTTAGTCACTGTAACATTTACTGAGATAAGTTCTTAATATATGAGAGAGGGAAGAAATTAGAGATATATTTAGGCAAAAGCCTAATGAAATCCTAAAACATAGGCTCATCTGACTAACATATGAGGGATCAGTGCATGTTTTTCTAGATTTGAAGATAGGAAGTCACTTGGTCACTTAAGAAGCAACCTCATGCTCTAAGCATCATTGGTCAGTGACCACTCTGGTTAATGATGTAGACATTGAGGAAGAGAATGTAAAGACTTATTGCAGTTTATTTCAGTAGGGCTTGTTAAAAGATAAACTGAGCAAAAATCAATTTAAATTGGCCAGCATCCAGTCTAGCCAAAGAAGGATCTGAGAAGCTATACAAAATAAAAGACTTTTACAGGCAGAAGGGAGCGGGAACCAGGAAGTTATACTGGCAAAAAGGCATGTTTGTTATTGCAAAGTTATATTCCTTTAGGGGATATCAGGGATCTATCAGGGAGTAACTAGTACTGATCAGGTGATTCCTGACTGGCTGGTTTAATACTCTATTCTGGGAGAGTTAAAACCAATTAAGTCTAGGTTTGGTCAACATGGGGCTTACACCAACTAACTCCTTTGTGGGCCTTTGTTTTTAACAGTCTTTACAGCTATAATAAAACAATGGCCTACTCAAGATAAATTCCATTTTTTTAAATTTTTTTTAATTTTTATTTTTTATAAACATATATTTTTATCCCCAGGGGTACAGGTCTGTGAATTGCCAGGTTTACACACTTCACAGCACTCACCATGGCACATACCCTCCCCAATGTCCATAACTCCACCCACCCAAACCCCCTCCCCCCATCAACCCTCAGTTTGTTTTGTGAGATTAAGAGTCACTTATGGTTTGTCTCCCTCCCAATCCCATCTTGTTTCATTTACTCTTCTCCTACCCCCTTAACCCCCCATGTTGCATCTCCTCTCCCTCATATCAGGGAGATCATATGATAGTTGTCTTTCTCCGATTAACTTACTTCGTTAAGCATGATACCCTCTAGTTCCATCCACGTCATCGCAAATGACAAGATTTCATTTCTTTTGATGGCTGCATAGTATTCCACTGTGTATATATACCACCTCTTCTTTATCCATTCATCTGTTGATGGACATCTAGGTTCTTTCCATAGTTTGGCTATTGTAGACATTGCTGCTATAAACATTCGGGTGCACGTGCCCCTTCGGATCACTACATTTGTATCTTTAGGGTAAATACCCAGCAGTGCAATTGCTGGGTCATAGGGTAGCTCTATTTTCAACATTTTGAGGAACCTCCATGCTGTTTTCCAGAGTGGTTGCACCAGCTTGCATTCCCACCAACAGTGTAGGAGGGTTCCCCTTTCTCCGCATACTTGCCAGCATCTGTCATTTCCTGACTTGTTAATTTTAGCCATTCTCACTGGCATGAGGTGGTATCTCATTGTGGTTTTGATTTGTATTTCCCTGATGCCGAGTGATATGGAGCAGTTTTTGTGTCTGTTGGCCATCTGGATGTCTTCTTTGCAGAAATGTCTGTTCACATCTTCTGCCCATTTCTTGATTGGATTATTTGTTCTTTGGGTGTTGAGTTTGATAAGTTCTTTATAGATTTTGGACACTAGACCTTTATCTGATATGTCATTTGCAAATATCTTCTCCCATTCTGTCAGTTGTCTTTTGGTTTTGTTAACTGTTTCCTTTGCTGTGCAAAAGCTTTTGATCTTGATGAAGTCCCAATAGTTCATTTTTGCCCTTGTTTCCCTTGCCTTTGCCAAAGTTCCTAAGATGTTGTTGCTGCGGCTGAGGTCGAAGAGGTTGCTGCCTGTGTTCTCCTTGAGGATTTTGATGGATTCCTTTCTCACATTGAGGTCCTTCACCCATTTTGAGTCTATTTTCGTGTGTGGTGTAAGGAAATGGTCCAGTTTCATTTTTCTGCATGTGGCTGTCCAATTTTCCCAACACCATTTATTGAAGAGGCTGTCTTTTTTCCATTGGACATTCTTTCCTGCTTTGTCAAAGATGAGTTGACCATAGAGTTGAGGGTCTATTTCTGGGCTCTCTATTCTGTTCCATTTATCTATGTGTCTGTTTTTGTGCCAGTACCATGCTGTCTTGATGATGACAGTTTTGTAATAGAGCTTGAAGTCCGGAATTGTGATGCCACCACCTTTGGCTTTCTTTTTCAATATTCCTTTGGCTATTCGAGGTCTTTTCTGGTTCCATATAAATTTTAGGATCATTTGTTCCATTTCTTTGAAAAAAATGGATGGTGCTTTGATAGGAATTGCATTAAATGTGTAGATTGCTTTAGGTAGCATAGACATTTTCACAATATTTATTCTTCCAATCCAAGAACATGGAACATTTTTCCATTTCTTTGTGTCTTCCTCAATTTCTTTCATGAGTACTTTATAGTTTTCTGAGTATAGATTCTTAGCCTCTTTGGTTAGGTTTATTCCTAGGTATCTTATAGTTTTGGGTGTAATTGTAAATGGGATTGACTCCTTAATTTCTTTCTTCTCTCTTGTTGTTGGTGTAGAGAAATGCAACTGATTTCTGTGCATTGATTTTATATCCTGACACTTTACTGAATTCCCGTACAAGTTCTAGCAGTTTTGGAGTGGAGTCTTTTGGGTTTTCCACATATAGTATCATATCATCTGCAAAGAGTGATAGTTTGACTTCTTCTTTGTCGATTTCGATGCCTTTAATTTCCTTTTGTTGTCTGATTGTCTGACTTCTAGTACTACGTTGAATAGCAGTGGTGATAATGGACATCCCTGCCGTGTTCCTGACCTTAGCAGAAAAGCTTTCAGTTTTTCTCCATTGAGAATGATATTTGCGGTGGGTTTTTCATAGATGGCTTTGATAATATTGAGGTATGTGCCCTCTATCCCTACACTTTGAAGAGTTTTGATCAGGAAGGGATGCTGTACTTTGTCAAATGCTTTTTCAGCATCTATTGAGAGTATCATATGGTTCTTGTTCTTTCTTTTATTAATGTGTTGTATCACATTGATTGATTTGCGGATGTTGAATCAACCTTGCAGCCCTGGAATAAATCCCAGTTGGTCGTGGTGAATAATCCTTTAATGTACTGTTGAATCCTATTGGCTAGTATTTGGTGAGAATTTTCACATCTGTGTTCATCAAGAATATTGGTCTGTAGTTCTCTTTTTTGATGGGATCCTTGTCTGGTTTTGGGATCAAGGTGATGCTGGCCTCATAAAATGAGTTTGGAAGTTTTCCTTCCATTTCTATTTTTTGGAACAGTTTCAGGAGAATAGGAATTAGTTCTTCTTTAAATATTTGGTAGAATTCCCCCGGGAAGCCTTCTGGCCCTGGGCTTTTGTTTGTTTGGAGATTTTTGATGACTGTTTCAATCTCCTTACTGGTTATGGGTCTGTTCAGGCTTTCTCTTTCTTCCTGGTTCAGTTGTGGTAGTTTATATATCTCTAGGAATGCATCCCATTTCTTCCAGATTGTCAAATTTGTTGGCGTAGAGTTGCTCATAGTATGTTCTTATAATTGTCTGTTATTTCTATGGTGTTCGTTGTGATCTCTCCTCTTTCATTCATGATTTTATTTATTTGGGTCCTTTCTCTTTTCTTTTTGATAAGTCTGGCCAGGGGTTTATTGATCTTATTAATTCTTTCAAAGAACCAGCTCCTAGTTTCGTTGATTTGTTCTACTGTTTTTTGGTTTCTATTTCATTGATTTCTGCTCTGATCTTTATGATTTCTCTTCTCCTGCTGGGTTTAGGGTTTCTTTCTTGTTCTTTCTCCAGCTCCTTTAGGTGTAGGGTTAGGTTGTGTACCTGAGACCTTTCTTGTTTCTTGAGAAAGGCTTGTACCGCTATATATTTCCCTCTCAGGACTGCCTTTGTTGTGTCCCACAGATTTTGAACCGTTGTGTTTTCATTATCATTTGTTTCCATGAATTTTTTCAATTCCTCTCTAATTTCCTGGTTGACGCATTCATTCTTTAGAAGGATGTTGTTTAGTCTCCATGTATTTGGGTTCTTTCCAAATTTCCTCTTGTGATTGAGTTCTAGCTTTAGAGCATTGTGGTCTGAAAATATGCAGGGAATGATCCCAATCTTTTGATACCAGTTGAGACCTGATTTAGGACTGAGGATGTGATCTATTCTGGAGAATGTTCCATGTGCACCAGAGAAGAATGTATATTCTGTTGCTTTGGGATGAAATGTTCTGAATATATCTGTGATGTCCATCTGGTCCAGTGTGTCATAAGGCCTTGATTTCCTTGTTGATCTTTTGCTTGGATGATCTGTCCATTTCAGTGAGGGGAGTGTTAAAGTCCCCTATGATTATTGTATTATTGCCGATGTGTTTCTTTGATTTTGTTATTAATTGGTTTATATAGTTGGCTGCTCCCACGTTGGGGGCATAGATATTGAAAATTGTTAGATCTTCTTGTTGGACAGATCCTTTGATTATGATATAGTGTCCTTCCTCATCTCTTATTACAGTCTTAGGCTTAAAATCTAATTGATCTGATATAAGGATTGCCACTCCTGCTTTCTTCTGATGTCCATTAGCATGGTAAATTCTTTTCCACCCCCTCACCTTAAATCTGGAGGTGTCTTCAGGTTTAAAATGAGTTTCTTGTAGGCAACATATAGATGGGTTTTGTTTTTTTATCCATTCTGATACCCTGTGTCTTTTGATTGGGGCATTTAGCCCATTAACATTCAGGGTAACTATTGAGAGATAGGAATTTAGTGCCATTGTATTGCCTATAAGGTGACTGTTATTGTATATTGTGTCTGTTCCTTTCTGATCTACTACTTTTAGGGTCTCTCTTTGCTTAGAGGACCCCTTTCAATATTTCCTGTAGAGCTGGTTTGGTGTTTGCAAATTCTTTCAGTTTTTGTTTGTCTTGGAAGCTTTTAATTTCTCCTTCTATTTTCAATGATAGCCTAGCTGGATATAGTATTCTTGGCTGCATGTTTTTCTCGTTTAGTGCTCTGAATATATCATGCCAGCTCTTTCTGGCCTGCCAGGTCTCTGTGGATAAGTCTGCTGCCAATCTAATATTTTTACCATTGTATGTTACAGACTTCTTTTCCCTGGCTGCTTTCAGGATCTTCTCTTTGTCGCTAAGACTTGTAAATTTTACTATTAGGTGATGGGGTGTGGACCTATTCTTATTAATTTTGAGGGGGGTTCTCTGAACCTCCTGGATTTTGATGCTTGTTCCCTTTGCCATATTGGGGAAATTCTCTCCAATAATTCTCTCCAATATACCTTCTGCTCCCCTCTCTCTCTCTTCTTCTTCTGGAATCCCAATTATTCTAATGTTGTTTCGTCTTATGGTGTCACTTATCTCTCAAATTCTCCCCTCGTGGTCCAGTAGCTGTTTGTCCCTCTTTTGCTCAGCTTCTTTATTCTCTGTCATTTGGTCTTCTATATCACTAATTCTTTCTTCTGCCTCATTTATCCTAGCAGTGAGAGCCTCCATTTTTGATTGCACCTCATTAATAGCTTTTATGATTTCAACTTGGTTAGATTTTAGTTCTTTTATTTCTCCAGAAAGGGCTTTTATATCTCCCGAGAGGGTTTCTCTAATATCTTCCATGCCTTTTTCGAGCCCGGCTAGAACCTTGAGAATCGTCATATGAACTCTAGATCTGACATATTACCAATGTCTGTATTGGTTAGGTCCCTAGCCTTTGGTACTGCCTCTTGTTCTTTTTTTTGTGGTGAATTTTTCTGCCTTGTCATTTTTTCCAGATAAGAGCAGATGAAGGAGCAAGTAAAATACTAAAAGGGTGGCAACAACCCCAGGAAAATATGCTTTAACCAAATCAGAAGAGATCCCAAATCGTGAGGGGGGGTGAAAGGGGATAAAAAGAGGTTCAGAAAGAAAAAGAAAAAAAAAAAGAAATTAAAAAAAGAAAACAAAAAAAGAAAAAAGAAAAAATAGAATAAAATATATATATATATATTTTAGATAAGCTAGTTAAAAATAAAAGGGTAAAAGTTTAAAAAAAAATTGAAGAAGAAAAAAAATTGAAAAAGAAAAAAAATTAAATTAACTGCAAGGCTAAAGAATCATGGGGAGAAAGCCATGAGTTCCGTGCTTTGCTTTCTCCTCCTCTGGAATTCTGCTGCTCTCCTTGGTATTGAAACTGTACTCCTTGGTAGGTGAACTTGATCCTGGCTGGATTTCTTGTTGATCTTCTGGGGGAGGGGCCTGTTGTAGTGATTCTCAAGTGTCTTTGCCCCAGGCGGAGTTGCACCGCCCTTACCAGGGGCCAGGCTGAGTAATCCGCTCGGGTTTGCTTTCGGGAGCTTTTGTTCCCTGAGCGCTTTCCGTAGAGTTCCGGAGGATGGGAATGTAGATGGCGGCCTCCCAGTCTCCGGCCCGGAGGTGCCGAGAGCCTGGGGCCCCACTCCTCAGTGCACCCTCAGAGAACAGCGCCCAATTACTCCCGTCATCCTGGCCTCTGGCCGCGCTCTGAGCTGACCGAGGCTGCGACCAGTTCAAGGTAATGCTGAGCTTAGAGCTCACTCCTCGGCTCTGTCTCTGTAGCTGGCTTCCCCATTCTATAATACCTGCAAGCTCTGCGACACTCAGACAACCCCGATCCTTCTGTGACCCTGCGGGACCTGAGGCCACACTGACCCCACATGGAGTTCACCCCAGTTAAGCCTCTGGAGCGATGTCCCTCAGCGGAACAGACTTTTAAAAGTCCTGATTTTGTGCTCCGTTGCTCCGCCGCTTGCCGGAAGCAGGCCCCTCCCCCCGCGGTCTATCTTCCCGTCGCTTTGGATTCACTTCTCTGCCAGTCCTACCTTTGAGAAAGTGGTTGATTTTCTGTTTCTAGAATTTCTGTTCTTCTTCTCTTCGATCTCCCACTGGATTTGTAGGTGTTTGCAATCTTTAGATAAGCTATCTAGCTGATCTCCTGCTACCTGAAGTAGTCTCAGCCTGCTACTTCTCTGCCATCTTGACTCCCCCCCCACAAGATAAATTCCTGTTTTCCAATAGATGCCCTTGAAATCCAGTGGGGTAAGCAACCATTTTCTTTGGTTCACTGTGACTCCATCCTCGGTTTTTAATGAAGACTAAGGGTGTCCAGGTGATGAAATAGGCATGCAAGTCAAATCAATCAGTTCACACAAACAGTGCAACCAGGCTACCAGAAACAATTGAATCTCCTCTTGTGTCCCAGGAACAATCTCTGAAAAACCATTCAGGAACTGGGCAATAAAATACTCTGAATAAACACTTTTGTAAAAGGTAGACAAAATTCCCTGCAAGCCAAGAGCCAGAAAAAGAAGCCAACCAATAGTTTAGGTCTGAGTCATTAGGCCATGAAGATCCGGATATTATGCCAGCGAAAATCTAATGAGGAATCTGATGGTCTGTTCTTGGGAGAAATTCTTTCTCACTACTGGGCAATAGAAGATCATCTTCAGAAAGATGAAATGTATGCTTTTTTAAAAAATATTTATTTATTTATTTTAGAGAGAGAGAGAGAGAGAGAATCTCTAGCAGGCCCCCCACTGAGCATGGATCTTGACACGGGGCTCCATCCCACAACCCTGAGATCATGACTCGAGCTGAAATCAAGAGTTAGACACTTAATCAACTGAGCCACCCAGGTGTCCTGAAATGTATTCCTAAAAAGAAATCTTAAAAGGTAAGTAGACAACCAAGAGTTAATTAACTCCAGTGGAACACACACTTAAGACAGACAGTATAGTCTTTAAATATGGTAATTTCTTGGGCATCTAGCTGGCTCAGTTGGTGAATAAGGGGTATAGAATGTAGATTACCTCCTAATAATGATTTCTCCCAAAATAGGCCAATGTATTGGATCTAGGCTTTCTATGATAGCCAAATCACTGTTCTCTTCAAAAAACTGCAGGCTGCTTGGCAGGAAATAGTTAAAATGCATTCAAGGAATTTGCCTATCAAAAGAAACACAGAATTGACAGTCTTGTATTCATTTCCTATTTGTGCTGTAAGAAAAAATTACCATACTCAGTGGCCTAAAACTATGTACATGCATTATTTTATAATTCTGGAGATAAAAGTCCAAAAGGGGTCTTATTGGACTAAAATTAAGAATGAAAGCTGTTCATTCTCTGGAAGCTCTAGAGAAAATCTGTTTCCCTACCTTTTCCAGCTTCTAGAGGCCACCTGCATTCCTTGGCTCATGGAATCTTCACTTTCAAAATCAGTAGTACAATATCTCCAAATATCATTTTCTCATGTCCTCTGACTCTGACCTGCCTCTTGTCATTATTACATTGGATCTGCTTAGATAATAGAGGATAATTAACACTCTCGAAGTCCTTAGCTTGATCACATATTCAAAGTCCCTTTTGCCATATAAGGCAAAATTAAAGATGGATTCCATATCTAAACCTAAACTGTAGAAAAAATTCCAAATATATTTTGAGGAATACATGTGAATATTTGTGTGTTGCTCTATATGCTTTAAAATGCAGAGGTCACAACTCTTCTTTTTGGCTTATCCACAACCGTAACACACCATCATTTCCACAGATCCTAATGATCATAGAGGAGGGCTCTACTCAGTGTTCCCAGAATGAACAACAAATTATCAATAATTAAAATATTTTTTTCCGGGACGCCTGGATGGCTCAGTTGGTTAAGGGTCTGCTTCAGCTCAGGTCATGATCCCAGGGTCTGTGGATGGAGTCCTACAACAGGCTCCCAGCTCAGAGGGGAGCCTGCTACTCCCTCTGCCTGCTGCTCCCCTTGCTTGTGTGTGCACATGCTCTCTCTCTCTCTCTCTCTCTCTCTCTTTCTCTGACAAATAAATAAATAATCTTTTTTAAAAATAAATAAATTTTTTTCCCACTAATGGCCTTTGGTATATAGCAAAGTGTATAGCTACTATTTTGTATACCATTATGGGAAGTTGACCAAATTCATTTTAATTTCATTAGGCAATAATTAGAGCATAGCTTTACTGTTCTTAATTCCCACAGTGATGTGTCTTCTCTGGATTATAGTAATTCTTGTAAAATGTGACACACTATTGAGTGTGTAGATATTCCATCACAATCATAACATTTTTATAATAGCCTTCGCTGAAAAACTTTATTGCTTTATGCTGAATGTTATTTAATTTAAACACAAACGACTAAAGACAGACTTTATAATCCAAATGATATTCTTGATATGCTAGTATATGAGTCACCAAAAAAAGAAGCTAAGTTTCATTGGGGGTAGGCGGAGTTCAGCGACAAGATCACTGAAAGCAGTCCAGGATAATGGGGGAAGAAAGACTTGCCATTGGCCCTACATCTGATTATGATCTCATGAAACTGCATGTATCTGTGGCCACACACAGCCGATTTCATCCTCTGGCCCTGAATTTCCTTTGATATTCACTGGCTCATTGGAACCAAGAACTTTAGTCCATAGTTATGTGAGGTAAAGTTATGATTCTGATATTCTCATTAGAAGTTCTTTATGAAACAATCCAATCTAATTGGGTAGGAAAATCCCTAAAAGTTCCATCATAAACAGATTGGCCTTCGACACTGGTAAATCCCACAAACAGGAGGCTGTTCACCCACAAGAAACAGGTATTACCAGTCCACCTACTGCTTCATCTGAACTACTAACTCATTGGGGTCCTCCCTACAAGACTGGTTTCATGCCAAGAAAACTTGTTTTACTGGAGAAAAAGCATACCTCTGAGCCTTCTACCACACTACTGATAAATTGCTGAAAATTTACATAAGTAAATGCTGATGAAATAAACCAAAAAGTGTATGAAAGACATGTACAGACTATTCAAGAATAAAAAAACGCAAAGTAGGTAAGATATCCTCAATTCAAAAAAATATATACACATAGACCTCAGGACATAGCACATTCACCTATTGGGGTACAGCTTAGAGCAATGCAGGCACATGTTCAGCAAGAAATATGTGCAAAAAAAGCCATAATTGCATGAGTCTTAATAATAAAGCTTATGTTTTCACTGACATAGATCAATAAATAGCCTATACATAAAATTAACACTAAAAGGAATGAAACATTTGGACTATAGCTACTTTCAAAAATAGACGAACTTTGCAAGCATAATATTGAGTGAAAGGTCAAGTTAACAAATGATATAAATCATGATTGCAATATAAAAGTAGAAAATAGTCAACCAAATGATACTGCATAAGGATCCAAAAAATAGAGGTAAAACTATGTTGAAGAGTAAAGCACTGAAATGATCATCATTAAATTGTGAATGATGGTTGGAAGGAAGGGGCATGTGATTGGGATGAGACATAAAAGGAACTCCTTTGGCAGATGTAAGGTTTGTTTTGACCTCAGTGTAAATTATTCAGGTGCTTGCTAAGTATCTATTTGTTATATTCTTCATTCATATTTCATGTGTATTATATATCACAATGAAATGATGAGTATGACAATTTTTTTTTGGTAAACAAAAGTGGGCAGTGAACTGTCCTATCAAAAGAACATATATAAAGAGAATATATAAAGTGTATATTTAAGTATATTTTAAGGAATAGACTATAATTCAAAAGGACATTATTTCAGAATAATGAAATGAAATACATGCAAAAAAAAAAAACCCTTAATAAACAAAAGGAATGGTAGGCAAAATAAAACAACTATCTTCTGAATAAAATATCTGGAGTACTTTCTAATGCAAATAATAAAAATGACAGAAATTAAATATTTTATAAAAATGTCATGTAAGTTAATTGGGTTTTAAATCCTGCTATTTTGGGGGAAATGTGGCCCAAATATGGTTAAACCTTAGGTATGCATAGTAAAAAAAAAAAAAATGTAAGGATAATCACTAAAGGGAGACTGAAAGTACATATCTACTGAATCACTGAAAGAAATAGTGGAAGAAAAACAAAACATACAGAGAAAAACAAATGTGGCAAAGTGAACATACAAAATATACATATTTTGAGACAACTAAACTTGTGAAGAATATGTAGTCTAGAGGACCATAAGAAATCATAATAGTCAGGGGTGCCTGGGTGGCTTAGTCACTTAAGTGTCCAACTCAGTTTCAGCAGGGGTCATGATCTCACAGTTGTGAGATCAGCTCTGTTATGGGCTCTGTTAGATGGGCCTGGAGCCTGCTTAAGATTCTCTATCTTCCTCTCCCTTGACCATTTCCCACATTCTCAAAAAAAAAAAAAAAAGTCATAACAGGTAAATATAATGAGGTATCCTGGAGATGATCCCGTGACAGAAAGATGCCATTAGGTAAAAACAAATGAAATCTAAATAAATTATGGACTCTAGTTAATTAAAACAATAGGCAAAAAAAATCATAATAATGTTTACAGGGACAATCCTATAAATCAAAGACAGAGTGAATAATAAATTAAAACCCAATGAAAATATTGAACTTAATAGTACAGAAAAACTAAAAATATCAGGGAAATACAAATTAAAGAAAGCGAGTGCACAGATACAGATGTATGCCAGACCAGAGAGAATTTAAAACAGAAAGCAACATGAGAGAAAAACAGATTCAGCATTTAAAGGTAAATGTTAAATTTCTAGGAAGATATAAAAATTGTAAATATGTTTACCATATAAAAATATTCAAATATACAAAGCACAAAATGAGTAAATTATAATGAGAATTAGGCAAATACAACTGTATAGCTGGAGGTATCAGTATTATTTCTTAAGTACTGAGAGTTCAAGCAAATGAAACTATAAAAATATAGAATATTTGAGTCATTAACTTAAAAATTATAATACAATCAAGTTACATAGAATTTTTTTCCAACAGTTTATATCTTATCAAGTAGGAAATATTCAAAATTATCACTATTTATAATTATATGAAAGCAGTTATAACAAAATTCAATGATTAGCCATCTTACCGAGTGCAAATAAAAAAAAAAGTAATAGCAAAAAGCTAAATATAAAAACAACACATCAAGATTTATTATTAATCAAATTCTGTGAAGTTGAGTTAAAATAAATAAAGATCCCACAGTTGCAAGAATGGAAATTAGGAGATGAGGAGGTAAACAATACACGTGTATTAACTTAGTGAACCAATGCAGTTGCTTTGGAGGAGTTCAGGAGATGACTGAGGTGATGGTAATAGTATTGACCTTAATACAGAAAAGTGGATATTGCTATTAATGGTTACACAGTGAAGAAAATCTACCTCTTTAATCCATGCTACATTTACCCCTTATTTACTCTTCAAATGCTTTAAATTCATGACAAGCCCATTATCACATGTCCCAATAGCTCCCTTAGATATTTGGTAAGTGGTGCATCACTTGTGGGGGGGAGTATTTCCGTTTTATATTGCATCTATAAGGCTACACAAGAAACACAAAGAAAAATCTTTAGATAAGCTATTAGGTTTATCACTAACCTCTGTACCACCACAATCACATTGTTCTGGCGGTTCCAAAATTCCATTGCCACAAAGTGAGTATCTTCCTTGGTAAACCACTTCTGAAACTATTTGATTCTGAAGACATTCAAATTCAGGCTGTGAAATCATACGTTTAAATTCATCCATGCTGCAACTGCTAAAAAACTTTACACCATGGGAACGTCTAAAAATAAATTATATTCTTCAGATAAATGGAATAAAATCAGTTTCAAAGAAACCCTCTTCAATAGAATACTATGAATTCTGTGCACTTCAGGTACAGAAGAGCCAAGAAGGAGGGGAGAATGCTTTTTCCCCCCCTTAAGATTTTTTTAAATACCAGTTAGTTAATATAGAGTAGTAGTAGTTTCACGTGCTTTTTTCCTAATGCAAGTCAAAAATAAAAGCAGTAAATTTATATAATAGACATCTAGCACATAGAGGAAGTTAAAATGACATGAGTCAGAATATATTACCAATCTTAACAGTGCTTCACACAAAAAAAGCTCTCTTTAAATACATCTTATTTTCATTTTTATTGTCAATATAATTATTAGCATTATAATAAGTAATCGTTAAAATGAAACATTAGGAAATTTATGTAAACTGAAGGAATAAAAGATGACTAATGTGCTAATGAAAAATCAGAATTACTTAGTCTTTGGTATCAAAATCTATCAATTAAAATATATCAACATAGAGTATATAAAATCTGTAAGTCCAAGATCCTTTTTTATCTTATATTTGTACATTTCTAAGTGCACTGCTTAATGTTTTCTTTAATTTTATAGTAATATAAATCTCAGGGAAATGATACAACATAGTTTAAAGAATAAATTTTGTTTCCTGAAACAGTTAAGAATAATTGCCAAAAATAATCTTAATAACTCTTAAGTATTTTAATGTATAATTCTTACATAGAAATGAATTCTCCTCAGGCAGGCCCTTCAAAATCAGGAAATAGTGATACATTACTAATGTCTAATCCTCAGATTCTATTCAAATTTCCCTTTCATCAAAATATTGGCACTTTATAGCAATAGGATCCAGTTCACAATCAATCATTTAGTTCTCAATATGTAAGTTTGTCGCTTAGTTTAATCATCTACATTTGTTCTTGCCTTTCATGACCTTGAAAAGTTTTATGATTATAGGCTGATTATTTGCTTTTCCTCAATTTAGGATTTAGGATTATAAATTGTTCTCTCATAACTACACTGAGGTTATCCATTTTAGCAACTTTGTTACAGAATCATTACTGAGTCTGTTTTCATTGCATACTAATATGACTCCAATTTTAATTTTGAATCATGTTTTCAAATTATACTAACTGGGTTATAATCCAATTACTACCATTGTTATTTATGGCATTCAAATTGTCCCTGATTTGGCTATTGGGAGCCACTTCAAACTGGTTTTTTGTCCCTTTGACAAATCTCCATGGTTCTTTGAACACCTCCATATATTCTGACATGAGATGTTCCATACTCATGTGATTTTTCTGCCTTAGTCCTAGAATCAATCATTTCTCCAAGGTACCCCAGCTCCTTTTAGTGGAGAATAGTATTTTTTTAATTATTATTTCTTTTTATTGAAGTGTAGTTGACAACAATATTATATTAGTTTCACCTGTGTAACATAGTGACTCAACATTTGTATACATTGCAAGGTAATGACCCTAACCATCTGTCATCATACAAAGTTGTTACACATTATTAACTATATTTCCTATGCTGTACATTATATCCCCGTGTCTTATTTATTTGATAACTGGCAGTTTGTACCATTTAATTTCTTTCTGCTATTTTTTTTTCATTCTCCCATCCCCTCTTCTCTGGCAAACACCAGTACACCAGTTTGCTTTCTGTATTTACAGTATGTTTCTGTTTGGGTTTTTTTTTTTTTTAGCTTTTTTTTTTAGATTCCACATATAAGTGAAATCATGGGTATTGTGTCTTTCTCTGATTTATTCACTTAGCATAGTACCTTCTAGGTCCATCTATGTTGCACAAATGGCAAGATCTCATAGTTTTTTTATGGCTGATATATATATATATATACATGATATATATAAAAAATATTTTCTAACCCATACATCTATCAGTGGACATTTAGGTTGCTTCCTTATCTTGGCTATTGTAAATAATATTACGATGAAGGTAGGGGTGCATATATCTTTTCAAATTAGTGTTTTTATTTTCTTCAGATTAAATACCCAGAAGTAGAATTGCAGAATTGTACAGTAGTTGCATTTTTAATTTTTGAGGAACCCCCATACTATATTCCATAATGGCTACCCCATTTTTCATTCCCACAAACACTGCATGGAGTTCCCTTTACTCCATATCCTCACCATCACTTGTTACTTCTTATTTTTGATAACAGCCATTCTGACAAGTATGAGGTGATATTTTTTTTTCTTTTTATTTATTTATTTATTTATTTATTTTTTAAATTTTATTTTTCATAAACATATAATATCTTTTTATCCCCAGGGGTACAGGTCTGTGAATCGCCAGGTTTACACACTTCACAGCACTCATCATAGCACATACCCTCCCCAATGTCCATAATCCCACCCCCCCAACCCCCCTCCCCCCATTAACCCTCAGTTTGTTTTGTGAGATTAAGAGTCACTTATGGTTTGTCTCCCTCCCAATCCCATCTTGTTTC
>NW_019154095.1:36766520-36839844 GCF_002288905.1 Enhydra lutris kenyoni
CAAGTGTCTTTGCCCCAGGCGGAGTTGCACCGCCCTTACCAGGGGCCGGGCTGAGTAATCCGCTCGGGTTTGCTTTCGGGAGCTTTTGTTCCCTGAGCGCTTTCCGTAGAGTTCCGGAGGGCGGGAATGAAGATGGCGGCCTCCCGGTCTCCGGCCCGGAGGAGCCGAGAGCCCGGGGCCCCACTCCTCAGTGCGCCCTCAGAGAACAGCGCCGATTTACTCCCGTCACCCTGCCTCCGGCCGCACTCGGAGCTGACCGAGCCTGCGACCGGTTCAAGGTAACCCCGAGCTTAGAGCTTACTCCTCGGCTCTGTCTCTGTAGCCGGCTTCCCCGTTCTAATACCTGTAAGCTCTGCGACACTCAGACACCCCTGATCCTTCTGTGACCCTGCGGGACCTGAGGCCACGCTGACCCTGCGTGGGCTTCACCCCGGTTAAGCCTCTGGAGCGATGTCCCTCAGCGGAACAGACATTTTAAAGTCCCGATTTTGTGCTCCGTTGCTCCGCCGCTTGCCGGGAGCCGGCCCCTCCCCCCGCGGTCTATCTTCCCGTCGCTTTGGATTCACTTCTCCGCCCGTCCTACCTTTCAGAAAGTGGTTGATTTTCTGTTTCTAGAGTTGCTGTTCTTCTTCTCTTCGATCTCCCGTTGGATTTGTAGGTGTTTGCAATCTTTAGATAAGCTATCTAGCTGATCTCCCGCTACGTGAAGTAGTCTCAGCCTGCTACTTCTCCACCATCTTGACTCCTCTCCTGAGGTGATATTTTATTGTGGTTTTTATTTGCATTATCCTGGTGATTAATGAAGTTGAGCATATTTCATGAGTCAGCTGGCCATTTGTATGTCTTCTTTGGAGAAATGTCTATTTGGGTGCTCTGTCAATTTTTAATGGAATTATTTGTGTTCTTAGTGTTGTGTAAGTTCTTTATATATTCTGGATATTACCCCTTTATTAGGTATATCACTTGCAAATACCATCTCATTCAGTAGGTTGCCTTTTCGTTTTATTGTTTTCCTTCACTGCGCAAAAGCTTTTTTTAGTTTGATGTAGTCCCATTTCTTTATTTTTGCTTTTATTGTCCTTTAATGACCAGACATATCCAAAAAATATTGCTCAGACCAATGTTCAAAGTTTACTCCTACGTTTTCCTCTGAGAGTTTTATAACTTCCATTCTTACAATTAAGTCTTTAAATACATTGACTTTATTTTTGTAGATGATATAAGAAATTCAAGTTTCATTGTTTTGCATGTAGTTGTCCAGTCTTCCCAACATCATTTATTGAAGAGACTCTTTCCTCACTGTATTTTTTGCCTACTTTGTTGAAGGCTAATTGACCATTTAAGTGTGAACTCTATTCCACTGATCAATGTGTTCATTTTTGTGCTAACTCTTGCTTTGGTTTGGTTTGGTTTGAGGGGCAAGGATTTTCATCAAGATTTATTCATAAAGGTTTAACACTGGAAACAACTCCAATGTCCATCAAATAAACAGTAAATATACAAATTGTGGGTTTTTTTTTTCCCCCACACAATAGAATACTAGCCAGCGGGGCACCTGGGTGGCTCAGTAGGGGTTAAAACCTCTGCCTTCAGCTCAGGTCATGATGCTGGGGTTTAGGGATCCAGCCCCATCAGGCTCTCTGCTCAGCGGGGGGCCTGCTTCCTCCTCTCTCTCTGCCTGCCTCTCTGCCTACTTGTGATCTCTGTCTGTCAAATAAATAAATAAATAATCTTAAAAAAAAAAAAAAAAAGAATACTAGCCAGCAATAAAAAAGAATGAATTTCTGATGCACATACAATAACATTCTGTTGAGCAAAGGAAGTTAGATGTGAACATTGCCTATTGTGTATACGAATTCCTGGAAAAGATGAGACTAATCTAATGTGACAGAAATTGGTGAAATAGTTGCCTTGGGGGGAGGGTTGACTTGAAAAATACACCAAGAATTTCAGAGGTGTTGGGAGGTATTCTTATCCTGTTTGGGATGGTATTTGTGAAGATGTGTATGTTGTCAGAAGGCATCAAAATGTTCAGGTAAAATATGAGCATTTATTTTTATGTAAATCAAAACTCAATAAAAAATAATCCCAAAGAAAATGCACCAGGTGTCCTAATTACCAACATTGCACTGTTTTGATTACTATGGCTTTGTGGTAGAGTTTGAAATCAGAGACTATGATACAGTTTTATTTGTTCTCAAGATTGCTTTGACTGTTTAGGGTCTTTTGTGGTTCTATATATATTTAGGATTATTTGTTCTAGCTCTGTGAAAAATGTCATGGATATTTTGATAGGGATTGCACTGAATCTGTAAATGCAGTTGTATGGATGTTTTAACAATTTTAATTTTCTCAATCAATGAGCATGGAATATCTTTCCTTTTTTTGTGTGTTGTCTTTAATTTCTTTCATCAAGGTCTCTCTTCTTGAAAGTCTAGCTAAAGACTTATTGATTTTATCATTTCAAGAAATCTGCTTTAAGTTCCTCTTTTCTAATTTTAAGTGTGTATTTCATTTATTTCCACTTATCTTTATTATTTATTTTCTTCTACTAAATTTAAATTGATTGATTTGCAATTGACTTCTAGTTTCATACTGTTGTAGTTGGAAAAGATGCTTGATAGAATTTAAATCTTAAATGTATTTATTCTTGTTTTGTGAACTACTGTGATCTATCCTGGAGAATATTCCATGTATACTTGAAAAGAATGTGCACTCTGCCAATTTTAGATGGAAAGCTCTGTATATATCTATTAAATTAATCTGGATAATGTGTCATTTAAGGTCAATGTTTCTTTATTGATTTTCTGTCTGGATGATCTATCCATTGATATAGGTGGGGCATTAAAATTTCTTCTTATTATTTTATTACTGTCAATATCTCCCTTTGTGTCTGCTAATACATACTTCATGTATTTATGTACCCCTGTTTTTTTTTTAAGATTTTATTTATTATTTATTTGACAGACAGAGATCACAAGTAGGCAGAGAGTCAGGCAGAGAGAGAGGGGAAAGCAGGCTTCCTGCCAAGCAGAGAGGTCGATGCGGGGCTCAATCCCAGGATCTTGGGATCATGACCTGAGCCAAAGGCAGAGGCTTTAACTCACTGAGCCACCCAGGTGCCCCTAGGTGCCCCTATGTTAAGTGTATAGATATTTACAAGTGTTAAATCATCTTGTTGAAGTGATTCCTTTATCATCATGCAATGACCTTTTTCTTCTCTTATTTCAGCCTCTGTTTTAAAGTCTATTTTGTCTGATAGAAGTATTGCTACCTCAACTTTTTTTTTCATTTCCATCTGCATGGGATATCTTTTGTCCATCCCTTCACTTTCATTCTGTGTGTCTTTAGATATGACATGATTCTATTGTAGGTAGCACACATACTCTTGTTTTTGTCCACTTAAACACCGTATGTCTTTTGACTGGGGAATTCAGTCAATTTGTATATTTAAATTATTGATAAGATATGTACCTACTGCCGTCTTATTGTTTTCTTATTGTTTTTGTGGTTCTGTTTCCTTCTTCTCTTGGTGTATTCTGTTGGTATTTGGCGACCTCCCTTAGTGTTATGTTTAAGTTCCTTTCTCTTTATTTTTTGTGTAACTATTGGTATTTGTTTTGTGTTTACCATGTAATATGTAATATGTAATTTCATATGTAAATTCTATGTATATTGCAGTCTATTTCAAGTTGATGGTTGCTTAAGTGCGTTCCAAAAGTGCTACATTTATACTTCCCCTATGTTTTGTTTTTAATATCATATTTGACATCTTATTTTGTATATGCCTTGACTATTATAGGTAGATGATTGTCTACTTTTGTCTTTCAGCTGTCCACTAGTTACATAGGTGGTTGACCTGCTGCCTTTACTATATGTTTACCTTTACCAGTGAGATCAATTTCATTCATAATTTTCTTATTTCTAATTATGGTCTCTTCTATTCCATTGATAGAACTCCCTTAACATTTCTTGTGTGACCTGTTTGGTTTTGATGAACTCCTTGAGCTTTGCTTGTCTGAGAAACTCCTCAACTCTTCTTAAATTCTGAGTGACAATCTTGATGGGTACCATTTTTTTTTTTAATTGTAAGTATTCCTTTCATCAATTTGAATATATCATGCTACTCCGTTCTGGCCTACAAAGTTTTTGCTGAAAAACAGCTGATAATCCTATGGGGATTCACTTATACATAACTAGTTCTTTTTTTCTTGCTGTTTTTAAGATTCTCTGTTGATCTTTAAATGTTGACACTTTGATTATAATGTGTCTTTGCTCTCTTTGGGTCCATCTTATTTCAGACACTGCTTCCTAAGAACTTGGATCTCCTTCATCAGATTAGGTAAGCTTTCAGACATTATTTCTTTAGATGGGTTTTCTGATCTTTCCTCTTTCTTTTCTCCTTCTGGAGAACCTATGATATGAATGCCAGTATGCCTGATGTCACCCAAGAAGTCCCTTAAAATATCCTCGATTTTTTTAATTCTTTTTTTTCTTTTTGCTTCTCTGGGTGCTTTTCATTATCCAGTCTTCCAGACTGCTTATCCAGTCTTCTGCATCATCTAATCTGCTGTTGATTACCTCTAGTGTGTTTTTTTATTTCATTATCATATTCTTCAGTTTGATGGGTTCTTTTTTTATATTTTCTATGTCTTTGTTGAAGTTCTCACTGTGATCAGTTTTCTTATGGTTTGGTGACCAACTTTATCACCATTACTTTGAACTTTACCTCCATTTCGTTCTTTTTCTCAGGTTTTATCTTGTTCTTTCATTTGCAACATCTGGTGCCTATTTTGCTTCCTTCTGTTTGTTTCTATGTACTGGGTAGTTATGTCTTGCAGGAGTGGCTTTAAGCAGAAGGTGGTCCTGTAGAGCCCAGTAATGCAAACCCACCTGGACACCAAAGCCACATGCCCCAGGCCTGCCCCCTGTATAGGCTGTGTGCATTCTCCTATTCTGGCTATGCTGTGACTGATACAGACTTTCTGGTGAGTGGGACTGTCTCTCAAGGCACCTGTGAGTTGCAGCTGCTACTGCTCCAGGCACACCAGCGAACAGGGCTGGCCCTTGGCCCACCTGAGAGTCCTGGCCATGACTCCTACAGACCAGTATGTGGGGCCCTTGGGAGGGGCTCTAGTGCTGGCTGATGGCACCCACTTGATATGGCAGGATTGGGCTCTTGTATTGATGGGGCTCTTGTATTGGCCAAGTGTGCGTACCAAGAGTGGCAGGATGAAGAATCACTGTATTGTACATTTGCAAGTTGCTAAGAGATTAGATCTTAAAAGTTCTTATCACAAGAAAAAAAATCACATATGTTATTCTTCATGGTGACAAATGTCAACTAGTTTTCCATCCCTTTGACTCTTTCCTCTCTTTCTGGGATCCCTATAACGTGAATATTGGTTTGCTTAATTTGTCCAGTAAGCCCCTTATTTATCTTCATTTTTATTATTCTCTTTTTCTTTTTGCTGCTCTGCTTGTGAGTTCCACTACCCTGTTCTTGAGTTCACTGATCTTTTCTTGTTCTTCATCTAGTCTACTGTTGGATCCCTCTATTAAATTTTCAGAACTGTCATTGTCTTCTTCAGTTCTATGACTTTTTTGGGTGCTTTCTTATATTTTATAACTCTTTGTTGATATTCTCACCTTGGTCTTTTCTTCTCCTCTTGAGCTTGGTGAGCATCTTTATCACCATGACTTCACATTCATTAGGTAGATTACTTCACCTCTGTAGCATTGAGGTCCTTTCCGGACATTTTCCCACCTTCTTTTGCTTAGAACATATTCCTTTGTCTTTTCATTCTGTTTTATTCTCTGTCCATTGCTAGGTATTAGATTAAACACCCATCTCTTCCAGTTTTGAAGGGGTGCCCTTGCCTTGAACCTTGCACTTCAACCTTGTCCTAACTCTTGGTTGTCTCAGACTCTTTTATTTTATTGTCCAAACAGCATATTTTAGTTTTTAGCTCCAACTGGTGAAGGATGTACCAAGGCCTTTCGTTGCCTCAAAAGGAGGACCTAAATCAGCACATAAGTTTAGGGTTATTGGAAGACAGACCCTCAAGCAACAGATTTTTAAAGTATGAAAATGTATACAAGTGCTATGGGACCACAAACATACATCCTGATGGCCAACATAACCAGGAGATATAGAGGTGTCCACTGTGCAGCATTTTCAAAAATAGGGGCACCAGGTGATTATAAAAGTTCCTTTCCCTGACATCCCAGAGATCTGTTGTGAGGCATACTGAGGGCACAAAATGACATAAGACTTCATTTCCAGAGTCCACCCTAGTTGGACTCAAGAGGTGTCCCAAACCAGAAGCTTGACTCTCATGTAGAAGCTCCAGGATGATCAAATGGGCCATTTCACAGAAAGTCTGGGGTTGTGTTTCAGTCTGTTGTCTGTGCAGTACCAGGAACACAGTAGCTGGCCATGAACTGTCTCTCCATTTGTTACAAATCTTTCTGGCCACAGAGCTAGGTGATCGAGGGTTGCCTTTTGGGTAGCAGCCATAAAAAGTGTTATGTCAGACAACTTTAAAAGCTCCTCTGTGGAAGAGATCGACATTCTAGAGTACAACAGATGGAGAGAACCAAATGAACCCTGCTATCTTAAAGGTTGGGGTGTCCAACCTTTATTCCTCAGGGAGAAACTCCTGATTTCAGGTCCCTCCCAGTCGTGGGTTGGCATGGGAGGGGTGGCAATTACAGAAAGATGTAAGATTGTGTCTTAGCCTCTCCTTCCCACTCTAATATGGGCTTTTTCTCATTTGCCCAATATGTAGGAGTCCTCAGCTAATTTTTGTATTTTTTAGAGGAAAATGTTCCATACATAACTATGGATTTGTTGTGTCTGTGGGAGGACATGCATTCAGATTCTTCCTATGATGCCTTCTTGATCCAGAACCTCTACAATAAATAATTCTTGACATCTCCTTTTTGCTCAGTCATAAGAAACTGCTATTGATTATTGTAAAATTTTTCATTTCCCAAACATCACTATACTCTCTGTATATTTATTTTTTTATTTTATTTATTTTACAAAAATTTTATAATTTTTATTATCCATACTGAAAGAACCAATTAAAAATATATTTCATTACAGTTATTATAAAATCCCAATTCCCACATCATGAATGCCATGAGCAGGCTCTTTCCTACATTCCTATATCATATCCTGGACTTCTCCCTCTGACTGATTCTTTAGCCTCACTCTGTGTTACTTCTTTTTCTTATGTCTAAAAATATTCTTCCTTATAGTCCCAACTAGTAATATTTTTTTCAATTTTATTCTCCCTGCAACCTCCTTATTTTAGTCTGTTAAGGTTTTCAAGCTTGTTATCCAAATATTGCTTCACTTGGTTTGACTGAAAAGTTTTCAATGAGCTCTTTAATAACCAGATTCATTCATTCCCTTTCAGATCCCAACATAATTATTTCCATAATTATTCCTAGACCACTTTATCAGAATTTTTTTCTCCCCATATTTTCCCTATTCATTTTCCTCTTAGCAGCTATCATTAACTGTTTAGATTTTGTTTGTTCTTATGTCTTATGTTTATATGTTCATATGTTCTTATGCCCACTTTTTAATTTTCTGTCCCTGATGGACAAATATATATAGGACTTATCTATCTTGTTAATCACTTGTAAATCAAACACAATAATCAGGACACAGTAGATACTCATTAAAAATTTGGGGGTAAATGAATAAATTTTACATTATTACATTACACAGAATACAGAATGATTGAGCACATTTTCTACAATATAAAATACTTCCTTCACTAAACATTAAATAAGTGCATGTTTATTTAATAAACATATTCTTAATCAGGTTATACTGAAAGATATTTTACATTAAAAATACTATAAACATTTCCCATATGAAGATATAGATTTGACAAAAATAAAACCTTACATTGCTTTGCTGTTCATTATGCATGTAGTTCCTGGGCAGTAACAAGTGAAGATGTCATTATTATATGTTAATCCCAGACTAACTCCAAGCAACTGTGTCATAACAACTGAAAATGCCTCTAAAGTTATCGTCTGTGGATACTAAAAGAAAAAAAAATCAGAATTTTTATCTAAGTTGTTTCATTACCTATTTTATCTTTTCAAGTAAATGCAAATACAAATTAAAAAAAGAACCAGTATACCGAAATTATTTGCTTAAAAATATGGAAAAATAGGTAAATTTTGTTATTATCTTTGAGTAATAGCATTTTTAGTCCAAATAGCATTGAGAAATAATAATTACAATTAATGCAATCTCATGATTTTATGACATTATTGATATAAATCTTATTTTTATTTTTAAAATTTATTTTTCATTTATTTTTATTATTTATTTGTTTGTTCACTTATTTATTTAAGAGACAACCAATGTGGGGCTTGATCTCATGACCTGAAATCATGACCTGAGCCAAAATCAAGAGTTGGACACTTAATTGACTGAGCTATCCAGGTTCCCCTAATTTCTTTTTAAATTGAGAAAATAAGCATTGCTTCAGTAACTATATTACTTTCCAAATGAACCCTCAGAAAAAACACAGAGATTCTTAAAGGCTGACTCAGCAATCAGTTCTCACTTCAGAAATAGTTTTTGGGAAGAAAATCAAATTAACTTTTTTCTAAAGGCAGAATTATCAGAACATCTGGCAAGTAGCATTTCTTTCGTCTTAAAAACTAAAACTTGAGAATTAGTGATATTGGTAACACAGAAACCTCTGGTAATCAATGATCTTTGCATTATTTCCATAGATAATGCCTTTTAAGGAATGTCACAGAATAATAATACAGTAAAATATACAGTATAATAAAGGATAAACAGTATTTAACCTTTTCTTCAAGTGGCTTCTTTCACTAACAAATATTAGATTCCTCTATATCTTCTAGTGGGTTAATGACACACTTCTTAAATCACTGAAAAATATTTCTTTATATGTATTTATTCCAGTGTGTTTATCCATTGACTTATTAAAAGACATCTTGTTTCCTTCCAATTTTTGGTAGTTATGAATAAAGCTGCTATAAATATTCATGTACATGATTTTGTGTGGATATGTTTTCAACTCATTTGAGTGACTGCCAAGAGGACAAGTGGTGGATCATACTATAAGAGTAAGAAACTGCCAAACGGTCTTCTACAGTGGCTGTACCATTTAGCATTCCCATCTTCATGAATGAGCGTTTCTGTTGCTCTACATCCTCACAGCATTTTGTTTTACCAGTGTTTTGCACTTCCAGCACAAAGCTGAGAAGGACTGGTAAGTTACATTATTGTCTTGTTTCTTATCTCACTGGAAAAGCATTTATTTTCTCACCATTGAGGTGTTAACTGTAGGTTTTTTCTAGATGTTCTTTATTATGTTAAGGAAGTTCCCTTCTAGACCTCCTTTGCGAAATTTCATCACAAATGATGTTGGATTTGTCAAATTCTTTTTCTGCATCTATTGATATGATCAAAGAATTTTTCTAATATAGCTTATTGATAAACTTGGTTACATTCACTAGATTTTCAAATGATGAACCAGCCTTATATATCTGAATAAATTCTGGTTATATATATCAACAAGGAGATTTAAACTATTATAAAAAATTTCTAGAGATGAAAAGGACAATAAATGAACTCAAAAATTTAAGGGAGTTATTTAAAATCAAATTTGATCAGGCAGAAGAAAGAATCAGACCTGAAGACTGATCATTTGAAATCATCCAGTGAGAGAAATAAAAAGAAAAAAATGAAGGATGTAAAAAGAACCTACTGACGTCAGAAAGCAGACCAATGTATGCATTATTCCTATAATGAGTTTCAGACAGAGAAGAAAGAAAGAAATGGACAGACAGGAAGTTTATTTGGAGAAATAATGACCACAAACTTCAGAAATCTGAGTTAACATACAAAAGAAGCTCAACAAATTCCAACCAGGATAAATCCAGAGAGACTCACAAAGATTCCCATTAGCCAAAGACAAGGAGACAATCCTGAAAGCAGCAAGACAGAAGTGATGTCACATATAAGGGAGCTCTCAAAGATTATCAGTAGATTTCTCAGGAGAAACACTATAGGCCAGAAGGGGTTGGGATGAATACTTTTCAAGTGCTGAAAGGAACTGTCAACCAAAATTATTGTATCAGGTAAAACTGCATTTCAAAATATAATGCAGATATGAACACTTTTTCATAAAAATAAAAGCTGAGATAATGAACAAAAGTTAATTACCACTCTATCTGATCTATAAGAAACATTAAATGGAGACTGTTATGTTGAAAATAAAGAATGCTAGACAGCAACTTAAAGCCAAAAAAGAAATAATAAAGTTCTCTAATACAGGTAAATACATGGAAAAATATAGTAACATGCATTATTGTAATTTTGGTGGATAAATTCACTTTTAAATATTGTATAGAATTGGAAGGACAAATACCAAAACAAAACAAAACAAATCCTATAATCTATGGAGTAACATAAAGTGTGGAGTAGAATTGTGAGTAGTGCTTTTGTATGCAATTAAAGTTAAGCTATTAATAGAAATTGAGAAAAAATAATCCCCAAATTAATATGGAATCTCAAGGGACCCTAAATAACCATGCTAATTTCAAAAAAGAATAGAGTTTAAGGATACACATTTCCTGATTTTAAACATATTATAAAGCAAAGTAACCAAAACAGTATGGTACTGGCATAAAGACAAACATATATATCACTGAAATAGATTAGATGGCCTAGATATAAACCCTTGCATATATGGTTAAATGATCTATAAAAGGGTGCCAAGATGACATAATGCAGAAAGGACAGTCTCTTCAACAAGTATACTCAATGGAGAAAATATAGCTTTTTCAATAAATGGTGATGGGAACACTGGCTATGTACATACAGAATAAAGTTAGACCTCCATCACCATATACAAAAATTAATTCAAAATAGCCTAAAAATCTAAATGTAAGACCCCAAACTATAAAACTCCTAAGAGAAACATGGCGGGGGGGGAGTCTTCATGACATTAGGTTTGACAATGATTTCTTAGATATTATGCCAAGAGCACAGGCAACAAAAGCAAAAATGGACAAATGGGACTACATCAAACATAAAACTTCTGTGCTTCAAAGGACATAATTAACAGCATAAAGGCAACTTAAAAATGAGGGAAAAAATTTGCACATCAAATACCCGATACCATATTAAAATCCAAAATATAAAGAGCTCCTATAATCCAAGAATAAAAAAAATCAAATTCATATAAACCAATTTAAAAATGGGCTAAAGACTTGAAAAGACATTTTTCCAGAGAGGATATACAAAAGTCTAAAAAGTATATGAAAAGATAATCATAGAAATGCAAATCAAAACCACATTAAGATATCACCACATGCCCAAAAGAATGGCTACCATTTAAAAAAAAAGAAAAGCAACCACAGAAAATAATAGGTGTTGGTGAGAATATGATGACTATAATGTAAACTGTTGGTGAAATTATACAATTGCATAACCCCTCTAAAAATCAGTATGATAGTTCAAAATATTAAAGATAGGATTACCATATGATCTAGCAAACCCACTTTTTCATTTTTATCCAAAATAACTAAAATCAGTATCATAAAGAGATATCTGCACTTCCACAGTCATTGCAGCATTATTGATGATAGCCAAGGCATTGAAAACACTTAAGTGTTTATTGACAGAAGAATGGAAAAATAAAATGTCACCGACATACACACACACAGAATGGAATGTTATTCAGCCATAAAAAGAATGAAATCCTGCTATTTGTAATGACACAGATGAACTTAGATGGTACTATACAAGAGAAATAAGCCAGACATATGAAGTCAAATACTGTATGATCATCATTATATGTGGAATCCAAAAATGTCAAACTCACAGAAACAGACAGTAGAATGGTGGATGTCAGGGTTTGGAAAATGGGGCTATGTTGGTGAAAAGGTACAAAACTACAGATATGCAAGATGAAGAGTTCTGGAGACCTATTACACACAACAATGGAACATACTTAACACTACTATAAGGTGGTAAATTCCATGTTCTGTGTATTTTACCATACACACACATATACACAAACTTTCAAAAATTGTAATATTTTAGTTTAAAAATCCAAATAAAAATTATTTTATAAAAATATGTCACAACGGCATGGTAAATATACTATATGTACTTTGGCTCCTTGAAGTGGATATTAACTTTCAAAATGTGATATAATTACTGAATAGATGGGAATAAAATGCATACCAGAGCAATTCCTGCAGCAAACTTTGGATTGCATGCCATTCCATGATATGTTGCTCCTACATAATTAGGATGATCCCTATAACTAAACAACAAAATTTTTCTTGTAAATAAATACATATTAAATTATTAATAACTTAATGACCTTTTAAGAATTGGATCCCTCAGTAAAGAAAGGTGTTTTTTGAAACTTGAATATAGCATTTCAGTCCTGTTAATATTGCTCCTGACCTTAAATACCTCAGGAAACACTAATAGATGTATAAATATATTCCATATTGCTTAAGACCTTCAGGATTATGTTTTTATTCTTTCCATTTAATCAAATTAGTCAAGCAAAAAGAAAACTTTTGAAAGATACAATGCATATAGTTATATAGCTACACATTGGGTCAGTATATAAATACCAGAAGGTAACCATATTACTATATAAATGTTTTGCATTGTAACTATCTTTATATGCAATTACTGCATTCTGTTAACTAATTTATATTTTATTTAGTGTTAAAACAATGGTTTCCATTATTTACCTCTGAGAAAATCTTTAAAATCCTTGAGGCCCCATATTTCTCCCAAGGCTTTCAAAATTTTCAAGTTTACTACATTTCCATGGATAAACAGTCTACTCTGAGAATAATAGCCTGTCATGATTTAGTGTCTTATGTTGTTATCAGATTTTTATACTTTGCATTTTGCTAACAGTATACATACAATTTTTGAGGTTTCTTGTCATCATATATAACACATTTTACATATAATTTTGAGAGCTAACACATATCATTTGATAAGCCCTATATGAATGTAAAAGTGCACTGACATTAATAAGTATGCCATATCATGAGATCTTTGAAACAAAAATCGTTCTTTCCATGACACAAATCTTTGTAGTACTTCCTCAGCATTCCCCTTAGTTGAAATCTTATTTTGATCAGACCAGAGCTCCAAAGAAGTTAGCTTGACAGTCACCTTAAGCTGGGAAAACATCTAAAAATAGAAGATACACCACATACAGGTTAGGTCTTCATAAGAATTATATTACTTCTCTATACATAATGCTAATATATTCAATTTACTCATTTTTGTAGATGGAATCCATTGGTGGTTGAAACTAGTTGGTAGGAGTAAACTTTTTAATAAAATTGCAAATGCTATTCATAAATATAAATATAAATGTTATTGCATTAGTAGGAATGTTTAATATTTAAACATAAATACTTACAATGTTGATAAGACCAAAGATATGGACAACTTTCTCAGCTGCAACTGCCACTTCAGAGCCCATATAATCAAACTGAAAGACAAATTTCGTTTCACTATTGCAAATTACTAAACTAGCACATTTTAAATGGATGTAAAATGTTAGAATAAGGTAGTACTCAGTGAAAGGAAAAAAAAACAGAATTAAGAATTATCAATTGCTTAGGAAGTTTTAGGCTTCAACCTGTGGAGCTTACATATTAATCAATAATATTAAAATGAGAAGGTTGTGATTATTTTCCTCTTCACCCATATGAAAATGAAGGGTTTAAAGGTAAGTTTCCAAGATTATAAACTACTAAATATAAGAATTGGGACTCAAATCTCTAATGTATTAAGTCATTTTTATCTGTTTTATCTGCCACCATTTATCTTCATTGCAATAAGATAACATGACTACATATCCTTGATAAACAATGTGCCATAAAAATAAAAAAATTCAAGCAATTGTCCTCATTCAAGGAGACAAAAATCACATATTTTCTCTTAAATACTTTAATTATATGTGTACACATATTTCTAAGTTTTTGCTGAAAACATGAAAAGTGGCAACATGAGATCTTCAACAACCTGCAGCAGATCTGCTGAGAACTACTAACAGAAAATAAAATTTAATGGATAGAGTTGTCTGATATAGACAAAAGAGATGTTATACTCCTGGGTCTCTAGAAACTGTTTGTACTTTGCTATTTCTCTGTATGTAATCTTTCCCAATAAATCATATTGTATATTTACACCATGCAGCATGTGTGGCATAAATGAAGTCTTATGTATCTGTATATATATCTATATCCATATTAAAATATTTATATTTTTTCAAACATACATGGAAGTTTTATATAAATTGACCCATATTAAAAAGTTATTTGAATATAAAACATTGAGTGTCACTTAGATCACATTGTCCAACTATAATGCAATCATGCTATGGTAGACTTGATAAAAAGTATTTTAACAATGTTATTTCTCCTTACATGGATAACTCTATTGTGACTATATAAGATAATGATCTTATTCTAGGTAAACGCACACTGAAAAAAAAGCTCCATGATGCAATTTATAACTTTTAAATAGAGCACAAGTGGTAATGGGATAGAGTATTAATAAATCTGAGTAAAGAAAGAATAAGTATTTTTGTCTTACTCTTATTCTTGTAACTTTTTTGTAAGTTTGGAAATATTCCAAATAAAATATTTATAAAGTGAAGATAAAATAAAAATGATTTCAGATGAGCAAAAGTTGAACCAAATTCATCAGGCTAAACAGAATTTTCAGAAACACAGACTTATAAGAAGGAAAGAAGAGCTTTGAAAATGGTAAACATGAGGCAAAGGATAAAAGGAAATATTTAGATGTTTAAATAATTTTTTATAAAAACTACAGGAAAAAATAAGCAAAATAATAAAAAACATAATTTTATTATCAGAAGATAAATTTTATGCACACATTTCCTGTTTTTTTAATATTTATATATGTATGTTCTTATACTTTTGTTTTATATATGTTATTTTGCAAGTTATTTTATAATGTTTTCCCACATGTTAATGAAATGTTTCCATTTAATTTTAACATTTGCCTAGTGTCTAATTAAATTATGGCCCATATTGACAGACCTTATACAAAAATACCAGTGATAATGAAAAGACCATATTTGTTCATTGCTACCCATAACGACTTTGCTAAAACTGATTATATAAACAAAAACTCCCCTAACTAAGGTTCCTGGGTGGTTCAATTGGTTAAGCATCTGCCCTTGGCTCAGCTCATAATCTCAGAGTCCCAGGATGGAGACTCACTTTGCGCTTTGAGTCCGCTTCTCCCTCTGCTCCTCACCCCGCTCATGCTCTCTCTCTCAAATAAATAAATAAATTCTTTAAAAAAAATTTTCCATAACTAAATGAATATCCCTAGGACTACTTCTTCCCATTTTTAAAATATAAAATTTCTATCAGAGAATCCAAGAGAATCCAAGAAATTATAAAGCATAAAATAATCCTAAAAAAGATATTTTAACAACAGGAATCTCCAATTGAATAATATATTAAATCACGTATTTTAAAACAAAAACTAATTTATGTAAGAGTTCATCAATATTTGGAGTGGATCTAGAAATACATGCAGCTCATTATAACTGACTGGATTATAATGTAGTAGAATACGTCCATACCACAAATTACACATTTTTGCTAGAATTCTATATTGATTTTGAAATCAATACTATACATACTAGTCCCCCAATGCCAATGCAAAGGCGATTTCTTTATGTCCTGCTACACTCATATTTTGAACGGAGTAAAATATATCTGTATTTCAGACAAGTGGAATATTCATTTTCATATTCCCTTTGAATTTAAACACAAAACAAAGATATTATCAATATCAATAATGCATACCAAAGCTTTATCCATAATGATTTGTATTTTCAGAATTTTTTCCAAAAGTTCATCTGAATCTTTCTGCAAAACAGAGGACATGAATTAAATAAAATTAAAAATAAAACATTTTATAAGAAAAAATTCTGATATTGCTTCTCTCACACATTTTAATATACATATATATGTGTGTGTGTGTACACACAGACACACACATACACAGAAAGGGATAGACAGGCAGACAATGATAGACAAATAGGTAGATGATAGATATATGAGATAGTTTGCTACAAATACATAAAGATATAGATATAGGTAATAGGAAAATAAGAGGATGGAGGCCCCTGAAATAATTAGCAGGTGAAATTCCAAATTAAAATTTTGGGAATAAATCAAAAGCTTTTATCTTATATGCTTTATAGTTAGAATCCTCAAAAAAGTTGGTGAAATGAGGGAGAACCCATGTTTCCTTTTTCTCAAAACCTTTGTCTTAGACCCTCCTCCAACCTTCAAGCTAAATTAACTCCCATCATCTTTCCCCCAAACATTGCTTTTAATTTCTCATTATTTTTATACTTTTAACTATTTAACTCTATCACAGTTACATTAATTGATACTAATGTGTACACCCATGTAACCATTTCTGTAATTAAAGAATGTTTCCATCACACTCTTCCAAGTCAAAAGCCCACATGACTCAAGGCAATCAATGATCTGCTTTCTCTCACCATAGGTTAGAATAATCTATTCTAGAATTTCATAAAACTGTAATCATATGCTACATACTCTTATATCTGGCTTTTTTCACTCAGCAGTCCTCTGTTACATTGTGATTATTAATAATTCACTAGTGTTTATTGTTAAGTAGTGTGCCATTTTAGAAATATATCCCAATTTGTTTATACATTTACCTGTTGATGAGAACTTGGATTATTAAGAAATTGTAGCTATTATAAATAAGACTATGCATATCCATGTAGCGGTCTTTTTGCAATTATGTTCTTTAATTTTTCTTGGAATATCCTCAAAAATGGAATACCTGAGTCATACAGTAATTGTGTATAAAGTAGGACGAAAATGCCAGATTGCTTTCTAAAACAGTTTGATCACTCTGCATTTTTACCAAGAACTAAAAAGAGTGCCAATTACTCTACATTTTTGCCTGCATTTGGTATTATCAGTATTTCTCATTGTACCCAATCCTATTGGTCTGTATGGTTATCTCATTGACATTTTAATTTGCAGTTCCCTGATGATTAATGAATGATATTGAACATCTTTCCCAATGAACATCTTTTACAGGCTTGTGGCTCATTAATTTGGTTTCTCTTAAGTTTCCTATAAATTTTATGTTTAACCTTAACATTTAAGTCTATGCTTTAATTCAATTTTCCTGAATAAGGGCCAGAATTGATTTTATTTCGGTGAATATCCAGTCTTTTAGCACCACTCATTCAATAGATCATTCTCTAGTCTTCCAAAGTCCTAATTAGTACCTTTGTGGAAAATCAATCAGCCAATAGCATGTGGGTCTATTTCTGATCTACTACTCCTCTATATGTCAACATTTATATCAATAATAATATGCATATCTATAGCAGGGGTCAACAAACTATGGCCTGAGATATAGCCATCTGCCTTATAAAAAATGTTTATTGGAACAGAGTCACCCCCATTTGTTTATACATCTTCTATGCTGTTTTCATGCCACAAAGGCTGGGTGAAGTAGCTGCAACAGACCACCTGCCCCACAAATCTTAAATATTTACACTCTGGCCCATTAAGAAAAAAAAACAATGTAAGTCCTTCATTTTGTTCTTGTTTTTTAAAACTATGTGAGTAATCTATGATATTTGCATCTCTCCTCATGAAATTGAGAACCAATTTCCACAAAAATGTTTTCTGGAATTTCGATTGGGATTACACTGACTCTACAGATCCATTTGAGGAAAATAAACATTTTAACATCAATTTCTTTCTTTCTTGTGACCCTGCTAGACTCTCTTATTAGTCCTGATAACTTCGGTGGAAATTGTTTAATATTTTATATGTACTGAGTTAGGTCACTTAAAAAAAAAAGAAGACATTATTTTTCTTTCAACACAGTATGCCCTTTATTCTTTCTCCTATTGAAATTCTAGGAAAAAGTTGGCTGGAAACAGTGAGGGCAGACAGCCTTGCATTATTCCTAATCTTACAGGCTATTTTAGTCAGTTCAGATTCTAATAAATATGCCATAAACTAGGTGGCTTAAACAATGTACCCTTACTTCTCACAGTTCTAGAGGCTGTGAAGTTCAAGATAAAGGCACCAGCAGGTGTGGTGTGAAGACAGCAAATGGCTGTCTTCCTCTTATACGCTCACGTGAGGGGGCACGGACAGATCACGGATGTTTTCTACATCCTAGTTTTTATCATGAATGGGTGTTGAATTTGACCAAATGACATTTCTGGAACTACTGATATGGTCCTGTGTCTTTCTACATAAATCTGTTAAATTGTTTCATTCCTGCTCTGCTCTACTCATTTAAATAATAGTGCCTTAAAGTCCCATAGATATTATAGTTTCAAAATTCTTGAAAAAGTATGAATGTTTTTAAACTATAATGGCAACTTGACTAGATAAAAAATTGTTGGGATTTTTATACCTTCCAGAGAAGCCACTCTATACACCCTAGATATACATTACACACTATCTTACAAGCACTTCATTTGGCAAAGGCTAAAGCCAGTCTATTTCTCTACTTTTATGGGTGATTTTGAGGCCAAGATGCCTTTAAGATTGTTCATTATCTATTTATAAAGTCTAACATATTAATCATATTGTATCTCAAGTTGCCAGGTTTCTTAAGAATTTTTTTAAATTCAGGAGTATTTTCTAAAATTTTATTCTTTAATAGGAATATCTTGGGTGCTACTTTATTCATTACTGTCATTTTTACTATCTTGAATTGCCATTATCAGCCTTTCATACTCAGTTATTCAGGGTTCCCCAGAAAAACAGGACCAGTAGGATGTGTATGATTATTTCTTATAATTAGATTTATTATAAGGAATTGAATCACATGATTATGGAGGTTAGCAAATTCAAAAGCTAGATAGAAAAGGCCAGTATGCTGGAAACCCAGTAAGAACTGACGTTGTACTTCAGGTCTAAAAATCATCAATTTAGAGATCCAGGGTGAGCTGAAGCTACAGTTTCAGTACAAAGGTAATCATTTGGAGAATTCTGTCTTACTAAGGGTGTGGTCAATCCTTTTGTTACATTCAGGACTTCATCTGATTGCACGAGGCCCATCCACATTATGGAGGACATTCTGCTTTACTCAAAGTTCAATGATTTAGATTATTCTTATTCAGAAGCGACCTCACAGGGGCACCTGGGTGGCTCAGGGGGTTAGAGCCTCTGCCTTCAGCTCAGGTCATGATCCCAGAGTTCTGGGATCGAGCCCTGTATCGGGCTCTCTGCTCAATGGGGAGCTGGCTTCCCCCTCTCTCTCTGCCTGCTGCTCTGCCTACTTGTGATCTCTCTCTGTCAAATCTTTAAAAACAAACAAACAAACAAACAAACAAACAAAACGACTTCACAGGAATTCCCAGAAAAAATAACAATCTGGGCCATGTGGCCCTGTCAGGTTGACATAAATTGTAAATTGGGGTTTTACCACATTATCTACTGTTATTCAGTAGTTCTTTTATCAATGTCTTTCATTTTAAAATTAGTTTTATTTTTACATTTAATTCCTGATCACTTTCAAGGAATTTGTAAACAGACTATATAAAGGTAGACCATTAAACTACTACTGAACATATCTCTGGGGTCATATTCTCTGGGTTTGAGTTTTAATGCTACATCTACCAGAGAAATTCCCAGGATAATCATTTAAATTCTCTAAATCTCTATTTCCCCTTCTATAAAGGGAGATAATGCTAACATTAAAATTGGTTTAAAGAACTGGAAAGATTGGCTATATGTATATTTATATATATGTACTACATATATTTATATATACACACACACACATATAAAGCTCTTAGAACAATATGTGGCACCTATGAGGCAGTATATACAGTCTTTTCATTCAATTTGGATTTTGTGTTTTTCTATCCTATATTTTATGTTTATATTTCATATACTCCATGTTTATTCCTTTTAAATTATTATTATTTTAGAATATATGTAGTTCTTTCAGGTCAAACGATTCTTGAACAGTGGGTGGGGATTAGTGACTTTTACTACATTTTTGCTTTATTATAAGAAATGGCCGATTATGGGGTGCCTGCGTGGCTCAGTTGGTTAAGTGTCTGCCTTCAGCTCAGGTCATGATTCCAGGGCCCTGGAATCAAGTCCCAAGTCAGGCTTACTGCTCAGTGGGGAGTCTGCTTCTCCCTCTGCCTGCTGCTCTTCCTGCTTGTGTGCTCTCTCTTTCTCTGACAAATAAAATCTTGAAAGAGAGAGAGAGAGAGAGGGAAGGAAGGGTGGGAGGAAGGAAGGAAAGTAAAGAAAGAAAAAGAAAGAAAGAGGGAAGGAGGGAGGGAGGAAGGAAAGAATGAACGGCCAATTATCTAAAAATGTTTGCATCCTTCTCTAAGAAAAGATGTCAATGAGACACCTGTCCAGGCTCAACTGCATCGAAGGGGATGCACATAGCCTTTCCCCCTTACTCTAAAATCAAATAATTTAGTATGGGACCCTTATGCTCCTCCATTCAGAGCTAGGAAGGGAATCAACTATTAGAGTTTCATCCACTTTGGTATTTTCGTGAGCAAGACATAAACCTGTTAAGCCACTGACAGAATTGTTTGCTTCAACATCTGGTGGCATTTGACGTAATAGTGATTCTCATGAAAAATACAGATTGAGGACGCCTGTTTACACAATTCTTCCATCTTTTCATTTGATTGAAAGTTCACAATATTTGACAACTATTGTTTTTGGGCTTGATTGTAATTTGTCTGGCTACTATCTTCAATTAGGATGAGATTAGAGCCTCTCTCTTCCATTTGTGGTTTGCTTGTTTTATATATTAGGAAGAATATTTCACATTAGGAAGAAATGGTTTTTAGTAAAAAAACAAAAAACAAAAGACAAAAAACCCTCAATTCTGAAGTTCTGGATTGGTATAGAATTACAGATTGGAAATTATTTTGCCTCACTAATTGCCCCATTGCCCTTCAACTTCCAGTTTTGCTGTGGGAAAATTTCATGCCATTCTGCATTTTGGTCATATATAAGAAACCGATTTTTAAAATATCAGTCTAGAAATCATCTTAATTCTTTTTGAAAAGATTTTATTTATTTATTTATTTATTTATTTATTTATTTGAGAGAGAAAGAGTGAGCGAGAGAGCACACAAGCAGGGGCAAAGGGAGGAGGAGGAGCAGACTCCCCACTGAGCAGGGAGCGCAATGTGGGGCTCAATCCCAGGATCCTGAAATCATGACCTGAGCTGAAGGCAGAGTCTTAACCAACTGAGCCACCCAAGTGTCCCAATCTTAAATAATTCTGAGAATTTTTCTTAAATTGTTTTATGAGTTATTCAGTCTAATTTTCTCTATTTATTCATACTGAGACTTCTATCATCCATATTGTTACTTTATTTTTTTAAAGGTTTTATTTACTTGAGAGAGAGAGAATGAGTATGGGGGAGGGCCAGAGGAAAAGGGAGAAGCAAACTTCCTGCTAAGCAGGGACCCCTATGTAGGGCTCCATCCCAAGACCCTGAGATCACCACCTGAGTGGAAACCCAGATGCTTAACCAACTGAGTCTCCCAGGGGCTCAGCCATGTTATTATTTTAATTCCATTCCTTATCTCTCAAATTTCTGTCATCTGTCTTTGTTCTTTCTTTTTGAGTAATTTCTGGAATTTTATCTTTTGAAATTTCTATTGAATTTCTACATTTTTATTATCCTACTTTTCATTTCCAACAACTGTTACTTATCCACTGAATGTTATTTTTAAAATATCACTTCATTCTTATTTTGTGGATAAAATATTTTTTCTACCATGTGTCTTCCTCACCCTCTGTATTCTTTGGTACTTCAAACTTGAAAATTTTGATTTATTCATGTCTCTATCTTCCATACTAACTTATTTCATCATATGTTTAGTGCCTCTTCATATTAGCAGTTGAGCATTTAATAGCTTATTTCAACATCTCTATGACTACATATGGAGTTTATGAACTTTTGTCTTTACACAGAATAATTTTGTCTGGGTTGTTGGTTGGGAAAACCCTACTGTTAATGTGGTTAGTTTTCGTTGTTGTTGTTTGTTTTTTATTTTGGCTGGTTTGATTCCCTCCTGAAGAGGGGGTCTTCCAATATACTTCTTAGAATGTGTAAGACTGGTTCCCAATATCCAATGTGCCAGGTTTAACTTAATCACACTAGTTGAGTATGGTTTTCCTCCTCTATTGGGAAATACAATAGAACATCCATGCCTGGTGTCCCCAGTTCATAGACTCCCCAAGGAAAACAGCTTTCAATGATCTGTCAGTCTGCAACAGAGACAATTAGTTAAGAAAGGAAATGAAGGTTTCTTACTTACTTACACAACTTACTTTCAACCAGTTATCTTCTTAGGCCCACCTTTAAAAACCCTAGGGGAACTGGACATGCAATTCCAGAAACATCTGAATAGTATAGTACTGCAGTATTTCAAGTTTCCTAAAGCCTATCCCAATTACTAGTTTAGAATTTAGGTTCTTAAACCAGCTATCTGCTATTCGTTGTCCATTGTTACTACTCCTTTCCTGTTCTTTTTGTTTCTGTATGTTTTTGCCATTTTAAAAATCCATTTTCATTTTGGGGAGGTTTAAGGAAGGGATGAGTAAATGCATGTGCCCAAGATGCTTTCAACAGATAAGCCCTTTACTGTATTTTGTTTGGTTTCTGTCTACTTTTCAACTCTGGTTATGATGAAGTTGTTTACCTTGTTTATAAGTTTTTTCTGTTTACTTTCAAAAACATACAAATATATCTAAAATTTAAGCTTTTATTTTTTCTGTTTCTTTTAAAAATCTGATATAGTAAAGATATTATTTTATATATCTGTACTTATAAAAGCACTGGTCATATATGAAAGCATGCCTAACCAAACTTAAAGATAAGTCTACTAAATTCAGGATGAAAAGCAATTATCGAGTTACTTTATGAAAGATAAAATTCAAAAACACATATCAATACTCATTTATCTCCATTCCTGCAGTGATAATTCTGGTTTCTTCTTATGTTCTGAAATTTTTGTCTCTATTTTACTTCATTATTACATTTTGTTCTGTACTCAGATTTTCCATCATTACTTGCAATTACCTTGCTCCACTACATTAGAAACTGTAGGGAGCAACTATTAATAGCAGTGATTTTTATTGATCAGTTTTTTAATTCATCCACATACTAAGTAATTTCTATTTATAAACTTTTTAAATCTTTGAAATAACTGTATGAATTAGGTAGGTATTATCATTATTATTATTTTATTATTATTATTATTTTACAGATAAGAACATTTAAACACAGAAAGGTTAAGTTATTTGCCCAGGTTCTTGTAAAACAGACAGACTTGGAATTCAAACCAAGGCAATTGGGACAGCATGTCATCTGTATGTTGTTTAATCTCTGACTTCTTGCTGATTCTGGAGGGGGGATGGCTTCAAGTGCTGTGTTATTTGTCTTTTCCAAAGTTATGTCCATCCCTTCAGGTTCTTCCTCTGCCACAGAAGGGTATTCATGCACTCCTTTAAAGTTTTTCAATTTACTTATGTGATAGTGCTCTATTTCACAAGTGGAAATTGTTTCAATTGTGTCTCATATTGTATCACAATATGCAGGTGATTTCCAGAGTTGGCATAAAGTTTGGGGTCACATTTCAGTTTTATTAAAAATGAAATTTTCATCTCTCTATATAATTACACTTTATCATTTTTTTGAGTTTTGGAAAGTTTATTTATAGTTTTATGAATCTGCTTTCATACCACTTATTGTCAAAATAAATAAAAGTAAATTGAAGCAATAAGGAGATGGAGTTCATCAAAAATTCTATTCAGGTTTCATTCATAACTATTTTGTTTTGCTTCTCTTCAATGTGATATCCAATTGTGATGACAGTGTGTGGACAGATACTCATTTATTTAACCACTGACGATAAAATATAAAGTTGTAGAAATGAGGAAGAAGTTAGGATATATATAGATATAGGTATATAGATAAAGGTATATACATATACATATAAAAAAAACCTTTAGAAATATGCTTACTTTTGTATGTAAGCATTTATAGTCAAAGTGTAATTTTTCAGAACTGTGGTACATTCATGCAAACTGGTTACTTAATGTAAAAATATAAATATGCAAATATGACATAATTGTATAAAATATGTACATTTTAAGTTTATGCATATATATATATATGAAAAACTATAGAGCAGTATACATCAAAATGATCACAGTGGATACCACAGCAATGTGCATTTACCTTTAGAAAATAACATTATGGTCTATGCTTTTTTCCTTGAAAATGCATATGTTTAATATTTTAATAGATGCTAACATGCATATTATTTAATTGTAAATAATAGTAAGTGTAACATGATGTGTATTATCCTCTTAATAGCAAAATGGAAATTTCAAAGAGGCATATGTGGTTGTATCATTTTTTGTTTGAAAAAATATATTTGTAAATCAACATTTGTAACTAGATATAGAAAAAGAATTGGAACAAATAATCCAAAATTCTAAGCACTATTTCTAGATGATGACCTTTGGAATAATTTCTTCCCTCTTTTCTATTTTTAATTTTTTATCAAATAATAAAGAAAACATGTATTGTCAAGGAAAACACAGACAAACTAATAATAAGCAAATTTGGATATCATTATATTAGTATTATGCAAATTTGGTAACAATGAAACTGTGTTCATATGCATAAAAACACCTCCAATTAGGGAAATGTGAGTACTTTGATTTTTAAATTATGTGTGATTGTACCTATTACAGTTTCTAAATATTATAAGTAAACAAAAACATATTTAAAATAAACATCTTACAACAGAAGGTTTTAGTATAGTATAGTCAATATCAGTTAAATTTTTCCCAAATATAACACATTTCAATGTGAATAAATTTATTAGAAGTAACACAAAGATTTCATAAAAGGAGTTACTTACTTTTGATTTCACAAGGATCTTGTAGGACTTTTGTACCAAATGGGGCATAAGAAAATTTTCTTTTGAGGGAGAAAAGTCAATTTTATCATTATTTATTTGATAAAGCATGTGCTCATATACAGTTGTAGATTCCAATGGCTCAATGCCATAACTGACATTCTCCAATTGCAAAGATCCCCTAGATATTTAAACACATAAAAAAAGAAATAAAAAGATAGTTAATATAGATTTTCCACTGAGAATATAAATCACCACTAAATAAGAACATTTCATAGAAAATTAATAGTGGTCTTTGTAGTCTAAAGTCTAAGAATCATCTCTTCTTACATGGATAAACTTTCAAACTTAATTTTATCATTTTCTGTCTATTATGTCATTTAGGATTATTGTGGTTTTAGTATGACTGAGAAATGTGAATATTCCTCATACTAGGGGGAGTTTTCCTGCATAAATTCTATGACTGCAAGCCTGGGATGGAGACAAAGAGATAAGAAAAATGATAAGAGGAGGGGGAAGAGATACCTATATGAGAAGAAACAACCAAAGTTTATTTTCTTTGCCTTCACTCTATCCTTCAAGATGTTTCTAAAAATTAAGGAGTCATGCAAAATTTTCAATCATGTACGTCTCCAGAATATGCCATTACCTGAGTCCAGAACAGATGCTAAGCATCACAGCTGATTTTGGAACTTCTGTGGCATATCCTTGATAAAAGCAATGGCCCTAAATGGGAGTATATGAAGATACATTCATGAATGGTTTTAAATAAAGTTTTTGGTTTACTGTTACTTCCTAGACATCATCAAACATTCAGATTTAGTCATTACCAATTATTCACCAGATATCCCACTTCCTTGTTATCTACCCATAGCCTATTTCTCTTAAACCACTTTTACCTAAAAGTAATGACTCTTGCTGTTCTTCTGCAAAATAATTCTTGCTATAATTCTAAGTTTTTGAAGAATAACTTTCTTATCTTTCCTCAGCCACACTTTTTCTTGTTTTTTTTTCTAACTTGTAAATATTTTTTCTGCTTTACTCTGTTCTATGATCTTAGTTTATTTTACAGTATTATGTTTAATGACTCAGATTTTTTTTCTTCTGTCAGGTTAATTTTTTTATTTGAGTATAGTTGACATTCTTGAATATATAATCTATAACTCCTAACTCAATATAAATAATATTAATTTGATTTCAAATGTGAACATTTCACTTTTTTTCTAAGTTATCCAAAAGCATCCTGATATTTCCTCATTTTTATTTCTCTTTAATATCTCACCATATTATTTAATCTATTTAATATTTCACCATCATTAGTTCAAGCTCTCCTAACCATGAACTTTCACAGCATTTTACCCAGTCCTGCCCCTAATATTCTCATTCAGTGAATATTCCTTTTTCCTGCCTTAAAAATTTACTGATATCTAGAGTCCATCCTATTCCTTTAATGCTGTGCTATAAAAACTTCAGTGTTATCACATTCTCACCTATGAATTTGTTTATATGTTATTCCTCCCAGACATATCTCTCCATCAAGAACCATTCATTTTTTCTTAAAACTAGGCTTAACTCCCATCCACCACCCAGTAATAGTGGCAGAGCATGCCCTGCCCCAGGCCAAGGAGCAGCAGCAATCACCTCTTCCTGCACTAGTTCCAGCAGACTACGCTACAATTCCTTCACAAAAAGGTATAAGGTAAACCATGTCCCAACCTTCTACCCAGCAACAGAGAGTAGTTCAGTCTCTGTAGCTTCTGGCCTTGTGCCAGGGGAGAAAATGAGCCTCATAAGATAATTCTCAACACTCCCAACACAAAGCACAAAAAATGACCCAGATAGGAACTTTCCTCACCCATGCGGCACTAACAGATAGAGTGAGAAGTGCACTGACAAGGTTAGAGAAGAGACAGAATAAATGTTCTCTATCCCATGGGACCTGCATCACCCAACCCCACCTAGCAATACCAAGACACAGGAAAGTAGCTTTTACCACTATAGGCTGTGCCAGCAAAGATCCAGCGGGCACTTGAGAAGAGCCAGAAGAATGAATCACAATATAATAGTATTAACCCCCCCGCAAAGTGAAATTTTTATTGGTACAACAAACCACAATAAATCTAAACTTAACCTGGGTTACTGTCTAAAAACTAGATTTGAATGCTAAGAATACAACAAAAAATCATATGCTATACCAGTCTCCCTTAATGCAGTGCTGGCTGAGCACTGGGAGTTTTAAAAGCTCCCCTGGCTATGGTAAGAGGCAACAAAGTTTGATAACCAATTTCTCTATACAACTTTAGGTAAGTTGCTTGACTTCCTTGTACTTTGTGTAAATTCTAGGCAATTTTAAAGGTCTCTCCCACCTTTCAACTTTTGTGATTCTGTTATTAAAAGTCCTGCCCAACTGATTTCCTCCTTTTTTCCCTCCTTCTGTCTTCCTCCACTTCTTCATTTTCTTCTTCTGGGGGCTGGGATAGTCAAGGTGTTAATGTATGTATATTAATTTCATGAAAATAGCAAAATTTCCCAGGATGTTATGACGGGTGGATTTACTACCTAGCTCTACAAATATGCTGAGAGTGTGAATGAAAGGGCCCTGTAGTGACCCTGGAGAATGGGCTGGAATGGAATGCTACAGGGGCTATGGTCACAAGAATGAGAAAATAAAACCAACTGATAACAATATTGAGATGACTCACATGTTGGAACTAACAGATTTTAAAGTAGCTGTGAAAATATTGCTTCCGTAACCAATTACAAATAATGTTGAAAAAATTAAAGAGCAGAAAATAAATAGAAGCCATAAAAGAGATAAAAATATTTTAACTAAACAATGTAATAAACCTACAAAAAATATTTGATAGGCTCATAAGTAGAGTGGAGATGGCAAGGACAGAATCAGTGAATTTGAGAACAGATCAACAGAAGTTGATCTGTATATAATAGAAGTTGATCAATATGTAAAACAGAGAAAAATGAACTAAGAAAATGAATAGAGCCTCAAGGAACTTGGAACAATAACAAAAGATCTAAAATACATATCAGAATCTGACAAGAAGAACAGAAAGAATTTGGGGCTAAAAAGTATTTAACAAAATAAAATAAAGGATAAAACTCTGACCAGAAAGATGATGGAACAGGAAGCCCTGAACCCTCCATCCCTTAAAAAAAAACAAAAACAAAAAAACAAAAACAAAACAAAACAAAAACAAAAAAACTAATTCAGCAACGATTCACAGACAAATTTCCTTTATAAGGAAACAGAAACTAATGAAAGGCCCCTGCAGACTCTGGAAGAATGCAAAATCAGACTCATCCAGCCAATTTGAAGATTTGGCATACCCTTTCAACAAGGACACTGCCCCAGTCCACTGCCATATGATCACAAAAAGACACTCTGGCTCCCAGCTTGACCCGGAGCATGAGAAAGGTTTGTCCATGTCTAGTGCCCCAATTTTTCTGGAGGGGCTATCCAAAGAACTAGAACCTGTTTCACCTGTCTTGGAGCTCTAATAGATTCAGCAAAATCTAGCCATCCAGGCAAAAATGGAGATGGTGACTTAGGCTAGTAGACACCATTGATTTCTCCCCCTGTGTCCCCACTAAACACAGAGTAAATGGACAAAAAGATGCCAGCTCTGCTTCTCCCTGGGGAAGAAAAAGTTGATCCATGCATGCAGTTTTCTTACTTCACCAAAAGTGCCCAAAGAATCGGCATCTGTCTCACCAATCTTGCAGTGTAGATGGGCCAAGCATGATATAGTTGCCAGGGTAAGAATAGAGGCAGAAGCTTGTGAGGGTAGATGCTACTGATTCTCTCACCTGCCCAACACAGACAGAGCAGAAAAAGACACAGATGCATGTTTCCTCTTGGAGAGATAAAGATTTGGTAGAGGCCCCCATAATCATTGGCCAGGATGACTTGTTAGGATCCTCTTATGTGCAGGGCCCATCAGTAAAGACTGTTCAAAGCAATTAGTTTTGTCTAAAGAGCAGAGACCAAAGCAGAGTCAAGTAAAATGAAGGATCAGGAAAAGAAGTTTCAAACAAAAGAAGATATCTCTGGAAATCAATTCTAATGAAGTTAATTTAAATAGTTTACCTCACAGAGAATTAAAAATGCTCAAAGTGGTCAAGGGAGCAGTGCTTGAACAAAGTGAGAATTTCAAAAAATAGATAGAAAATATTTTCTTAAAGTATGAAACAGATGATAGAATTAAGATGGAGGAGGGGAAGGGGACCCTGAACTTGCCTTATCCCTTGAGCATTGCTAGGTAAATATCAAATTATTCTGAACACCCAATAAATCAATCTGAGGACAGAGAACAAACTGCACATCTACAGGTAGAGAGAAACAGTCACATTGTGGAAGGTAGGAGTTGCACAGATTTGATTTGGGGGAGAAGAGAACTGTGGGTGCTGTGAAGGGGAGAGAACCCTGATTACAGAGAGGGGAGTGAGAGAGAAAGAGAGGGAGAGAAAAAGGGTGAAAGTGTGCACAAGGGATTGCACAAGAAAAACTGTCCCAAAACCACTGACTGAGAAAATGAGAGGGGCTGACTACTACAAGTTTTTGTAAGCAGCAGAGCTCAAAGTATGAAGTTTTAGAAGTCCACACCATCACTGGGGTGGTGCCTGGTGGGTTTAGCAAGTGGGAAGGTGGGCAAAAGCGCAGGAACAGGCAGCACGGTCTGAGAGTCCCATGGGTTGAATGGGGAAAAACAGTTCCTCTTCTTTGAGGGTGGAATGGCCTCTCTAAGGACAAAAGAATTAGTAGTGTCAATGTACTGCCTTGTTCACTAGCATAGAGACAGAGACACCAGCTGAGGGCAGTAAACCTTTACTTTACCATAAACTCTGAACTGCTGTGTGGTCATGTGACTGGTTTTCAGGGACAAACTGGCACTGACCACAGTGTGGCAAGACCCCTAACAGATCAGCACGTGTCTATACTACCTGGGGCACCTGGGTGGCTCAGTCGGTTAAGCATCCAACTCTTGATTTTGGCTCAGATCATGATCTCATGGCCCTGAAATTAAGCCCCACATGGAATTCTGTGCTCAGCAGGGAGTCTGCTTAAAATTCTCTAACTCTCCCTCTCCTTCCCACTCTGCCCCTTCTCCCATAAATTAATTTAAAAATATTTTTTAAAAATATCTATACTACCCAAGACAATCTGTACATTTAATGTAATCCCTATCAAAATGCCAACATTTTTCACAGAGCTAGGTTAAACAATCCTAAAATTTGTATGAGACAAATAGCGAAAAACCCCAGATAGCCAAAGAAACCCTGAAATAGAAAAGCAAAGCTTGGAGACATCATGATTCCATGCATCAAGCTATATTACAAAGCTGTAGTCATCGAGACAGTATGGTACTGGCACAAAAACAGACATATAGGTCAATGGAACAGAATAGAAAACCCAGAAATGGAACTACAATTCTTGGTCAAAGATTACTTTGACAAAGTAGGAATAAAAGTCTTTTTCCAATAGAAAAGAAACAGTCTCTTCAACAAATGGTATTGGGAAAACTGGTCATCGGCCTGCAAAAGAATGAAACTAGAACACTTTCTTACACCATAAACAATAATCAAAATAGCTGAAAGATCTAAATGTGAGATAGGAAACCATCAGAATCCTAAAGGAGAACACAGGCAGAAACCTCTTTGACACTGACCACAGCAACTTCTTACTAGACACTTTTCTGGAGGAAAGGGAAACAAAAGCAAAAGTGAACAAGATAAAAACCTTCACAGTGAAGGAAATAATCAACAGCACTAAAAGGCAGACTATGGAATGGGAGAAGATATTGGAAAATGGCATATCTGATAAAGGATTAGCATCCAAAATATACAAAGAACTTAACAAACTCAACAACTGAAACCAACAGTCCAATTACAAAATGGGCAGAAGACATGAATAGATATTTTTCCAAAGAAGATACCAGAGGGTTTATAGACAAATGAAAAGATGCTCAACATCACTTATTTTCAGGTAAATACAAATCAAAACCACAATGAATTGCCACCTCACACCTGTCAGAATGGCTAAAATTAACAAATCGGGAAACAACAGATGTTGGCAAATATGCAGAGAAAGGGTAACCTCTTACACTGTTGGTGGGAATGCAAATTGGTGCAGTCACTCCAGACAACAGTACGGAAGTTCCTCAAAAATTTTAAAATAGAACTACCCTATGACCCAGGAACTGTACTGCTAGGATTTTGCCCAAAGGAAACAAAAATACGGATTTTAAGGGGTACATGCACCCTGATGTTTATAGCAGCATTACTATGGAAAGAACCCAAATGTCCATCAGCTGATGAATGGATAAAGAGAAGGTAGGATTTCATTTTTTAATATATAATGGAATATTACTCAGCCATTAAAAAAAAATGAAATCTTGCCATTTGCAATGAGGTGGATGGATCCAGAATCTATTATGCTAAGAAAAATATGTCAGTAAGGAAAAGACAAAAACTATAGGATTTCATTTATAAATGGAATTTAAGAAACAAAACAGATGAACATATGGGAAAGGAAAAAAAGGGGGGATAGAAGCAAACCATAAGAGATTTTTAGTTTTTCATAAGAGCCTCTTAGCTATAGAGAACACACTGAGGGTTGATGGAGGGGTAGTTGGTGGGGGATGGGTTAAATGGGTGATTTATATTAAGAAGGACACTTGCTAACTTGCTATGATGATCACTGGGTGTTATACATAAATGCTGAATCACTAAATTCTCCTAAAACTGATACCACACTTTACTATATTAACTAACTAGAATTTAAATAAAAACTTGAAAAATTAAAGTACCAAATAGAAATCACAGAGCTGAAAATGACTGAACCAAAAAATTAACTAGAAAGTTTCAATAACAAACTAGATTAAGCATAAGAAAAAATAACTGAACTCAAAGACAGTTCAGAGTAGCAAAAAGAAACAGATTGAAAGAGTAAAGAAAACTTAGGGGACTTATGGAACACTATCAAGAACAACAATATACACATAATAGGAGTCTCAGAAAACAGAGAGAGAGAAGGAAGGAAAACTGTGATATGATAAAGGAGTTAGCTAGTGTTAAAGTGATAATCCTATTGAAATATATAAATGCATCAAATCCAAAAACTATATACTTTAAACTTACACAATGTTATATATCAAATATATATTTTTAAAAAACAAGAAAGCTTATTCAAATAAATAATGGCTTGAAACCCTCCAAATGTATAGAAGAAAATTAATATCCAGATATAAAAGTTCAAAAGACAGCAAATAAAATGTTCCTAAAGAAATTCACATTGAGATATATTATAATTAAATTGTCAAAAGTGAAATATAAAGAGAAAATTTGAGAGCAGCAATAGAAAAGTGATTTATCATATATAATGGAACAACATTAAGACTTTCAGTAGATTTTTCAGCAGAAACCTTGCAAGCCAAAAGTCTGTAAGATGATATATTCAAAGTACTGAGAAGAAAAAAAGTCAACCAAAAATATACCCTACAAATCTGAAGAAATGAATAAGAGACTTCTGGTTCCTGGTTCTGCATATGAGGAGCTTAGAAGTCAACACTTCACCATAACAGAATGCAAAAACCTGAACAGACTGAAAAATCAACAAGTCTTCTTGGATTTGTAAGAGAGGCAAGGACCCAAGGCAAAAATCACATACTCCAGGGTTGGAGAGAACACAGAGAGTTGCAGATTACTGAAGTAGAGAATCAGTAGTGAAAAGTGCTGCTGGAACCAGTACCAGGGCATGTAATCCTGATTATTATTTTTTTAAGATTATTTTTAAGATTATTATTTTTTTTAAGATTTTTAAGATTTAAGATTATTATTTTTTTTTAAGATTTTTTAAGATTGTTTGACAGAGAGAGAGATCACAAGTAGGCAGAGAGGCAGGCAGAGAGAGAGAGAAGCAGGCCCCCTGCTGAGCAGAGAGCCCAATGTGGGGCTCCATCCAGGACCCCGGGACCATGACCTGAGCTGAAGGCAAAGACTTAACCCTCTGAGCCACCCATTGGCCCCTGTCATCCTGATTATAACTGATGAAATGTTAGATCAGTATGGACAAATCTGGAAAAAATATTTCAGAGAACTCGTGAGGAAGCCCCCACAATTTTGCAAGATTTACCTACAGGAGCTTGACAAAGATGCCACAGTAAATATCAGAGAAAAAAGCCCTCATATTTTCAGCAATGGGAGGGGAAAAGAAACCATTCTGAAATACATCAGATACTCTGTTCATAAGAGGGCCTGCATTCAGGGGAAATAAAACTGAGAAACACCTGTGAATGCAGAGGCATAAGTTTACTACAAAATTGAGACTTAATCATAAGATTGTAGGATACCTCCTCTCTCCCCACACCTCACCAGCACTAAATATATTTATAATAGTTTCTTGTACCCATTACATCATGTCCGACTAACAAGAAAAAGGTTACAAGGCATACCAAAAGTCAAAAAACAATTTGAGGAGAAAGAGCAAGCATCAGAATCAGACATGGCAAAGGATGTTTCCCAAGTCAGGGTAGCTCTCACCTCTATACCTACATGACAAGACATACAAATGAGAGTTTCTCAAGTAGAAATGAAAGGGTGCTAAACAATGATATAAGGGCATAAAAATGAATGAAACTCATTGGTAAGGGTAAATATATAGAAAATTCTGAATACTATATTTCTGAGATACTGGTGGGTAAATCATTTTTCTAATTCTAATATGAATGTTAAAAGGCAAAATATCAAAACTATAACTAAAATGTTTAAAAATACATAAATATGAAATTATGTAAATTGTGACGTTAATAATATATGTGTGAGGGGGAGTTACAAATTTGTAAAATTTTTTATGTAATTGAAGTTATTTGTTTAAAATACACTGTCATAGCTATACGGTATTTCATGTAAGCCGCATGGTAACAAAAATGAAAATACCAATAGAAATTACACAAAAGGAAAAGACTAGGAAATAAAAAGATAAAAAAAATCAATAAAACACAATAGAAGACAGGAAGATAGGAAAAGACAGACAAAATAACTACAAAACAAACACAAAACAATTAATAAAATTTTAATACTAAATAACTTCACTATCAATAATTTAAATGTAAACTCCATAAACAAAAGACATACAGTGGCTGAATAGGAAAAAAATACACACACACACACACACACACACACACACACACACAAATTGGGCATGGAACCTACTTAGAAATAAACAAAAGCTAAAACCAGAAGAATAAACTAAAGCCAAAGTAGCAAAAATAAAGAAATAACAAATATTAGAGCAGAAATAAGTAAATAAAAAGGGCAACCCTCTCAGGTCCCCTCTCTCTTTGGGAGCTTTGTATTACCACTCAAGAAGAAGAAGAGGAAAGAAGAAGGGGAAGGAGGAGGGGGAGTGGACAAAGAGGAAGAAGAAGAAAGAAGAAAGTAACAGAAAAAAAATCATGAAACTTAGTCGTTTTTATGAACTTGATAAATAAAACTGACAATGGGCACCTGGGTGGCTCCGTCGTTAAGCATCTGCCTTTGACTCAGTTCATGATCTCAGGATCCTGGGATCGAGCCCCACGTTGGGCTCCCTGCTCTGTGGGAAGCCTGCTCCTCCCTCTCCCACTTCCCCTGCTTGTGTTCTGTCTCTCACTGTCTTTCTCTGTCAAATAAATAAAATCTTAAAAAAAAAACAAAACTGACAAATCACCAGCCAAAACAAGAAAAAAAGAGAAAACACAAATAGACAAAAGGAGAAATGGAAGCAAAGAAATTAAAACTGAGGTTATAAAAATAAAAGGGATCAAAAAAGAGTACTATTAATAATTATACACCAACAACTGATTATTATAGAAAATGGACATGTTCTTAGAAACATGTTACCTACCAAGACTGAATCATGAATAGAAATTTTAAGATTTTATTTATTTATTTGACAGAGTTTACAGGTAGGCAGAAGGGCAGGCAGAGAGAGAGGAAGGGAAGAAGGCTCCCTGATGAGCAAAGAGCCCAATGTGGGGCTTGATCCCAGGATGCTGGGATCATGACCTGAGTGGAAGGCAGAGGCTTTAACTCACTGAGCCACCCAGGCACCCCCATGAATAGCATGGAGTCTTGATAAATCAGTAGTAGAAAACCTCATAACAAAGAAAAGCCTTAAACCAAATGAACTAATGAACTCTTCCAAACATTTAAGTAAAAATCACAACAACCTTTCCCATACTCTTCCAAAACATTAAACAGAAAGGAAAACTTCAAAACTATTTTATGAGGACACCATTACCCTGGTATAAAACCCACATAGTCAACAAGAAAACTATAATAACCTTTATGAATATAACACAAATTCTCAACAAAATACAAGTAAACCAAATATGATGTCATCCAAAAATGTAAAATGATTATACATCAAGACCAAGTTAGATTATCCCTGTAGTGCAAGGATGGTTTAATGCACAAAAATCAATTAATGTGATAAACCATATCAACAGTATATAGTATAAAAATCACACAATCATCTGAATATAGTCAGAGAAAAAAATGGCAAAATTCAACATACTTTCATAATAACTCTCAAAAAACTAGGAATAGAAGGAAATTACCTCAATATAATAAAAAGCCTATTTATGAAAGGCTAATTATGAAACTAACATTATATTCAACAATGAAAAACTGAAAGCTTTTCCTCTAAGATCAGAAACAAAGCAAGGATGCCCACTCTCACCAGTTCTATTCAACCTAGGACCGGAAGTTATAGCAATTAGAAAAGAAAAAGAAATAAAAGGCATCCAAATCAGAAAGGAAGAAGTAAAATTGTCTTTGTTGGCAGAAAACATGATCTCATATCTAGAAAACCCTAAAGATTACACACACACACACACACACACACACAAGAATTCAGTAAAGTTGCAGAATGCAAAAATCAATACACAAAAATACAATTAGTTGTATTTCTTTACTAACAACTATCTATAAGGGAAATTAAGAAAACAACTCCATCTGCAATGGTGCACACACACGCACACACACACACAAACACATACACAAAACCAATAAAATATCTAGGAGTAAATTTAACCACGGAAGTTAAAGACTTGTACTCTGAAAACTAAAAGTGCTGATGAAAGAAATTAAACAAGACACAAGGGGAAAGACATTCTGTGTCCATGGACTGGAAGACACAACATTGTTAAAACTGTTGAATAGATATTTTCCCAAAGAAGATACACAAATGGCCAACAGGTATATGAAATATACCCAATATCACTAGTCATTAGGGAAATACAAGTCAATGGCACAATGAGGTATCACCTCACACTTGTTAGGATGATTATTATCATATAAAAAAAGACCTGAGAATTGCCAAAGATGTAGAGAAATTGTAACTGTTGTACACTGTTAGTGGGAGTATAATATGGTGTAATTACTACAGAAAACTGAGTGAAAGTTCCTCTAAAAACTAAAAAAATGAATTACCATATGATCTAGGGATGTCACTTCTGTGCAGTTACTCAAAAGAACTGAAATCAGGATCATAAGGAGATATTGGTATTCTTGTGTTGACAGCAGCACTATCCAAAATAGACAAGATGTGGATACCACCCAATTGTCCACCAATAGATAGGTAGATAAAGAAATGTGGTATATACATTCAATGGAATACTATTCAGCCTTAACAAAGAAGTAAATTCTGCAATATGTGAAATGTATGAACCTTGAGGACATTATGCTAAGCTAAACAAGCCAGTTACAGGAGACAAATATTGCATGATTCCTTTTATAGGAAATATAAATATTTAAAGTGTTCAAATTCATACCTCCAAAGACTGGAATGGTTCTTTCCAGGGGTTGGGGAAAGGGGGAAATGTATAGTTACTAACCAATGAGTATAAAGTTCCAGTCAAGAAAGATAAGTTCTAGCATCTTCTATAAAACATCATATTTATAGTCAGTAATAATGTTATGTATATGTAAGATTTGTTAAGAGAGTAGAACTCATGCTAAGTATTTTATCACATAAAATATAAGTAAAAATTAAGAAAAAGAAATATGGCTGAATATTTCACAAATCAATGAATGACATAAACATTTGGATTCCATGAGCTGGGTGAACTAAAAAGGTAATGGACCCAAAGTAACCCACAACAACAAAAATGCTAATTAGGAATTAGCAAAAACAATAAAAATATCTTCAAAGTAACCTAAGAACAGTGTTACATAACCTACAGAGGAACACCAATTTGAATGACAGCAGATTTCACATCAGAAGTAATGAAGGTTAGAAAGGCTAGAAAGAAATGCCACAGCAATTTCTAAGTGCTGAAAGAAAAGTATAAACATAAACTCTATTATCTGGGAAATTTATCCAATAAGAATGGAGAAAAAAGAGAGACTTTTTCAGACAAAAGAAAACCAGGAGATTTTATCACTAGCACACATATCCTTAAAGAATATCAGAAAGAAATTCCAAAAATGAAAAGGAATATCACAAGAAGATATGGAACATCAAGGATTTGGGAAAACAGAATAGGTAAAAATAGTGGTAAATATAATGGACTATCTTTTCCACCATGAATTTTTAAAATCATATTTAGTACTTGAAAGAAAAATCATACAATATCATGTGATGTTTAAGATATGGAAAGGAATATTTTGGCAATTATATTTTAAAAATGCAGAGGGTAAAGAAACCTACATAGAAATAATTTTTAGTATTTCAGTTGAACTAGTAAAAAGTCCACAACAGTACAGCTATTATAAGTTATATATGTATACTGTAATATCTAAAGCAAATGTTAAGAAAACTATAAGGAAAATACGTTAAAACACTATAAATAAATGATGCAATTCTAAAAATATTCAAGTAACACAGAAGAAGGCAATAAGAGAGGAACAACAGAATGAGAAACACAGGTAAAAAAGAGAGAAATACATATGTATGTTATGGCAAGCAAAATTCCTAACATATAAATGATTAAATGTAAAAGTCTAAAAACACCAAATAAAATACTAAGTGCTAGGATAGATAGGAGAAAAGAAATCACCATGGCCCAACTATTCTTTATAGGAAACTTAACTTCAAACATAATAACGTAGGTAGATTGAAATTAAAAGGATGGAAGATATATGCCATCAAAATATTTCTAAAAATAAAGAGATAAAGTGGACTTATTAGCAAAGAAATCTACTAGGGACAAAGAGACTCACTATATATTCATGAAAGCATCAATCCATCAAGAAGACATGACAATCCTAAATGCATAGGCATCAAAAAATAGAACTTCAAAATATGTGAAGGAAATACTGATACAGCTAAAAGAGAAAGACAGAAAAACACAATAATAAATGATGGATTCAATACACTGCATTCAGTTATTGATATACTAGACAGAAAATCAGTGAAAATACAGACTTGGACAACAGCATCAATCAACATGATCTACATGACATTTATGGAGGACTCCAACCCAACAGCAGAATACACATATTTTTCAACTATCCAAGAGCATTCATTAACACATATAATATACTGGATCATAAAGCAAACCTTCACCAATTTATAAAAGCTAAAATCATATAAAGTATATTTGCTAACCATAATGAAATCAAACTAGAAATCAGCAGACAACAAGAAAAATCTCCAAACACTTGGAAATTGAACAACACACTTTTTAAAATTCATAAGTCAAACAAGAAGCCTCGAAGGAAATTTTAAAAATACACATAACTGTATTAAAATGAAAATATATTGTTTCAGATTGCAGCTCAACCTGTGCTGAACAGGAAATTTTAGCACTAAAATGCTTACTTACAACAGAAAAGAGGAAAGGTCACAGGTTGATGATACAAGTGTTTCCCTCAACAGATAGAAAAGAATGGGAAAATAAACCCCAAGTAAGGCATAAGCGAAAAAAATAATAAACCTAAGGGCCAATGCTATGACATTAAAAATAAGACAACAGAATGAAAAAAGCAAGAAAAAGCTGGTTCTTTGATAAATTCAATACACTGAAAAAATCTCTATCTGGACTGACAAGGTTAAGAAGAGAGAAGACAGCAATCATTGATGTCAGAAAAAGAATACTCCTGTAGTCATTAAAAGGATAATAAAGACCATGAAAAAATTATACCCCTAAACTCCGCACCTGCGATGGAATGGACCAATTCCTTAAAAACCACAAACCACCAAAACAATACATATAAAACAGATAAATAAGATAGTCCTATAACTATTAAATAAACTTAACTGGTAATTAAAAATCTCCTCCCCCCCACACATAAATCCCCAGTGACTTCAAGGAAGAATTTTACCAAATATCTTAAGAATTACCATGTACTTTACACAACTTCTTCCAGAAAATAGAAGAGAAGGTAATACTTCCTAGCTTAATTTAAGAGCCCAATACAAAACTTAGACAAAGACAGTACAAAAAAAGGCCACAGGGGCGCCTGGGTGGCTCAGTGGGTTAAAGCCTCTGCCTTCGGCTCGGGTCATGATCTCAGGGTCCTGGGATCGAGCCCCACATCGGGCTCTCTGCTCAGCTGGGAGCCTGCTTCCCTCTCTCTCTCTGCCTGCCTCTCTGCCTACTTGTGATCTCTCTCTCTCTCTCTCAAATAAATAAAATCTTAAAAAAAAAAAAAAAAAAAAAAAAAAAGGCCACAAACTCACAGACCAATATTTCTCACAAAATTTGATGACAATCACAAAACCAAAAAATTGTTAGCAAATAAACTCAGTCATGAATAAAAAGAATTATATATCAGGAACAAGCTGTAACTTTACTAGATATGCAATATTGTTTTAAATATTTGAACATCAATAGGTGCAATACATCATATCAATAGGCTGAAAAAGATTTATGTGATCTTATCAACTGAGGCAGAAAAAGCATTTGATATACTTAAACACACACATTTTGATATTAAAAAAAGATCTTAGCAAACTAGAAATGGAGATTGTCCTCAACTTTATAAAAAGTATGTTTAAAAACAACCGTACAACTAACATTGTCCTAAATGGTAAAAGAGTAAATAATTTATCCTTAAAATTGGGAAGAAATGAGGGTGTCTGTTCTCACTATTGTGATTCAACACGGTACTGTAAGTTGTAGCAAGCATAGAAAGGCAAAACAAAGAATAGAAGCACACAGATTGAAAATAAAAAAAAAAGAAAAATGTTCGTATTTGTAAATGACAAGTCTATGTAGAAAATCTCAAAGACTCTACCAAAAGAAACACACAAAAAAATTATCACAGAATTAATATGTAACTTCAGCAAGTTTGTAGGACATGAGATTAAAACACAATGCATTTCTAGATAATAACAAGCCTATAAAACTTAAAATACAATACTATCTACAAATGCATCAAAGATAATGAAATACTTTGGTATAAGCCTAAAAAAGATGTACAGAATCCAAATGTTAAAATTACAAAATGCTAATAAAGACACGTAAAGAAAGACCAAACAAATGGAGAGACTCACTGAATTCATGGATTGGAAGACTCAACATAGTGAAGATGTCAGTTGTCCCCAAACCGATGCATAGGTTTGACATAATGTCTACCACAACCCTAGCAAGTTTGTTTGTATAACATAGAGCAGTTTAGTCTAAAATTTATATGAAAGGGTGCCTGGGCGGCTCAGTGGGTTAAGCCTCTGCCTTCGGCTCAGGTCATGATTTCTGGGTCCTCGGATTGAGCCCCATGTGGGGGAGGGTCTCTGCTCGGCAGGGAGCCTGCTTCGCCCTCTCCCTCTGCCTGCCTCTCTGCTTACTTGTGTCTCTCCCTATTAAATAAATAAATAAAATTTTAAAAATAAATAAATAAATAAATTCTATATGAAAAAACAAAATATCTTCAATAATCTAAAAATCTTGGAAGATAAGAATAAAGTTGGAGGAATCATTATTATTTACATAAATGCTTAATATGCAAGTAAACTAGAGAAGACAGCATGATAATGGCAGAATTATAGACACATAAAAGAACTGAACAGAATGAAGAACCCAGAAATAAAACCACAAAAATATGTCCCACTGACTTTCTAACCAAGATGCAAGAGCAATTTAATGTAGAACAGCCTTTTCTATCAGTGATGTTGAAAAAAAAACACACATCCTCAGTCAAAACAATGAAAATGAATTCAAATCTCAAACCCTATACAAAGTTATATCAAAGTGAACATACAATTAAGTATAAATAAAACTATAAGAATTTTAGGAAAAAGAACAGAATCTTTAAGAACTAAAGATATAAGGAATTCTTAGATTTGATAATTAAACAAACATTCATAAAAGGGAAAGTTTATAAATTAATCCTCATCAAATTTAAAAGCTTCTGATCAATGACATACCTTAAGAAGAGGATAAAAAGATAAATTATAGTTGAAATAAATATTGGCAAATCACATATCTAGCAAAGGACTTGTATTTAGAATATATGATTGCTAAGAAATCAACAATAGAAAAACAATCAATCCAATTAGAAAATGGGTAAAAGATATTAAAAAATTTTTCACAGAAGATGACAAGCACAAGAAAATACGTTCAACATCACTGGTCATTAGGAAAATGCAAATCAAAGTTACATAAGAAAATCATTATCTATCTATCACAATGGCTAAAATTTAAAAAAAAAATTGTGATAACACCAAGTGGTGTCAAAAATGCGCTCTTTATTTCTCATACATTGACAGTGGACATGTTAAATAGTAGGCTACTCCAAAAAACAGTTTAGTAATTAAACAAACTGAGGGCTGCTGGAGGGGAGGTGGGTGGGGGAATGGGGTCACTGGGGGATGGGGACTAAGGAGGACATGTGATGTGATGAGCACTGGGTGTTACATGCAACTGATGAATCACTAAACTCTACTCCAGAAACTAGTGATACAGTATATGTTAACTAAGTTGAATGTAAATAACATTTTAAAAATAATAAATAAATAAACTCATACTTACCATATGACCTGGCAAACATATTCCTAGACATGCATTCCAGAGAAAGTAAAAATTATATCCACATAACAACTGTATATGAATGTTCATAGAAACATTATTTATTTTTAATAGCTAAATCGGAAACAACCATAATATCTCTCAATAGGTAAAGTGTGAAAACATCTAAACCTGGCATGGGAATGTAGTTGTTTAGAAGTTCAATTTCTTAAACAGATTTCAAGTGATGAAGATTTTCTATTATTTCTCCCCTCAATTTTGCTGAGTTGCCCTTTTCAGGGAAATTGTCCATTTCATCTAAATTTCCAAATCTGTTGACATAAATTTCATAATATTTCAAAATATCATTTTATATTCTGTATGACTAATCATATCTCCCTTCATCCCTAATATTGATGGAAATAGTTTTTGTCCTAGATTAGTCTTACTAGTGGTTATTAATGTTATTAGTCCTTTTAAAGAACTAAATTCTGGACTTTAATTTTTTAAATTTTTTTTCTATCTCATTGATTTCTACCCTTATCTGCATTAGCTCCTTCCTCTATGTTTTAACCCTTTACAGAGTATTGCATTTTGTATTGGAAGGCAATTAATTTAATGGCAACCTTCCGTCATCCTCTTGTTGCTGTTTTAGGCCTTGGGGTAGGGAACAGAGGTGGTAAGAGTGTCTCTTAACCCTAGAGCTTGAGCCTTCTTCCTAGGATTAGTCTTTCTGGTCTCAGCTGAATGTCTGGGGTTTTAGCAATGTCACTCCACTCTGCCCAGGCTGAAAATCCAACATCTCCCAGCACTGTTTGACAGTTAGTATTACCTTCATTTTACTCTCTGCTCTTCATAGAGTCTTAGCCAGCACACAGGCAGCCTAATCTTTAGTCAAGGGAATGAGGACAACTCCCCTCCCTGCAAAAAATATCATACATCTGATGGCCCCTCTTCCCTGGCCCTGTGTCATGCCAGTCCCAGCTGCTTCAGCAGCTCTGAACGGCAAATTCTTCACATTCTGTTTGGTTCTTAACTCCTTATGCTATGGTTAAGATTTTATCCTCAGTCAGAAGGGCCACGTTGAATGTGACTCACCTTCTGGGCTTTTTTTCTCTCAGGAAAAATTTCCTGACTATTGTCAAATGTCTCCAAACACATGTCTCATGCATTTTGTTCTGCTTTCTACTTGCAGATTCTGACAAAGACAATGTTGTACTAGTTACTTTATTTTTTATTTCATTATCTCTTAATTGCAATATAGCAATAGATTCTGACCCTTCACTTGCATTTACTTCTTTCCAATCTCTTCTCACAAAATAAATACCAAACAAACAAAAATTAACTTTCTCACACACTTAAAATTATTTTTTTGACTCCTGGGCACCTGGATGGCTCAGTCAGTTAAGTCAGCTGAGCCTTCAGCTCAGGTCATGATCCCAGGGTCCTGGGATCGAATCGCTCAGTGGACTCCCTGCTCAGCAGGGAGTCTGCTTCTCCCTCTACCCTTCTCCTCTGCTCATGATCTCTCTTTCTCAAATAAATAAATAAATAAATAAATTTTTTAAAAAACTGTTTCTTGATCCCTAGCTGCATTTTGGGATACAATGCAAACTCCTATGTTTCACATATGAACCTATTCAGATTCTGTACCCAATATGCTTTTGCATCCTCACTCCCTTTCTATAAGGCACTTCATTCTATAATGTCTTTCCACAAAGTGATTTCCACCACTTCCTCCACTGCTTAGGTCCTATGACATCTCAATTAAAATGGTTCTGTATTTAGGGGCTTCTTATTCTTAGCTCCGTAACCCACTTTCTTTCTCTCTCAAACCCCTCTCAATACTTCTGATGGTTTAGAAGACCTTTTTGGATAAGAGGTTCCTGAGTTCCAAATATGAAAAGTAGTTACCACATTACACTTGGGCTTCTGACTGCCCAATAATTCTGTGGGGTGGAAAGCATTCTTTTTCTTCCTGCCAATGGCACCTTGATGATATAAAAAATGTAAATCTACAGAGCATAAAGGAAAACATACCTTTATAAATGAAGAATCTGGATACAATGTTCCTGATTTGTTGTATGCATATACCAGGAAATGAGGGTCTAAAAATGACCTAATTCAACGAAAGTAATGATACTTCATTGTAATAGTAACAAAAATAAAATCTGATATTAAATAATTTACTCTCAATTTTACAAACTCAACAATCCAAAAATTAAATGGACTCATCTTTCCATTATCTTACATGCTTTCTGATAGCACATTTTGTATAAGAAAAAATAATAAGCAGTACAATCAGAGAGCAGTAGGGACACCATAATGACATAGATTTATGTATACTAGAAACCAGGACTTCCGGATTCCCATGGCAAAATTTTCTTTTAGATTCAATAATCAATAAATCTCATAGCATAAATATTTGCTAATTTGTTACTATTTGCTAACAAGTAGCCATGAATTGATAACCAAAAAAATATGCCTTTTCTATTATTTTTATGAAATTATACTGTGGTGAAACCAACCCCCAAATTCTCAATGCTTCGAAACAACAATGAATGTTCTTCACAAGTTTATTGTAGGCTCAGCTCCACACCGACTTCATTCTGGAACCTGGGAAAAGACATATCTCCTACCCCATGGAACATATCTTTCTTGTAGCAGAAGGAGAAAAGAAATTGTAGAAGCATACAGTAGTTCTAAAAGCCTTTATTTAGAAGCAGAAGGCTAGTGCTTTGCTCAGATTTCATAAGCTGCATGAATTCTACAGACAAGTCATCTAAATGGTACCAAAGTGTACTCTTCTTACAGAGAAGATAGTGATTGTTATGGAACAACCTGACCACAGTATTTATTGCCGAGAGATTACATTTTCTCAAGGACTCCAACACCAAGGGGCAGTTCAAAGCCAGAAGCAAAGAGGGGCTAGAGCATTCATGGAGTGTGCACATTCACCACCACTTCTCTTCCCAGACCTGCTTCATCTTCTCTCACTCCTGACAGCTCTTCCTTTCCTTAATTCAAATAAGAAAACTAGAGAGCTTCCCAGACAAAAAACAAAACAAAACAAACAAACAACAACAACAAAACACACACACACACACACACACACAAAACCCTGATATTTATCAGCTCATATTCCACATGTATTCAAGGGTAATGCCAAACGGCCTGTGTTGCTTTAGGTGCAAGTACCTGGAACATGGATTCTGGCCCACGGGCAGAACCACATTTTAGTGACTAAGCAAGACAATGGAGGTGGTGGAAATGGGAATCCAGAAGCATCTGCCAGGAAAAGGAAATTCAACAGATTTCTGACAAGCATAATTAAAAGCATAAAACTTTAGTTTGTAAGTTCATTCACCCTGGGTCCTCAAACGTATACTTTTGCTTCTACAAAAAACAACAAAAAAGTCTGCCTTAATCAGTGAATTAGTAGAAATACATATGACCACTCAATGGAAAAAACAGCATCCAATGTAAGGAAAATGAACAACAAAAGGGCAGAAGGCAAAACATAAAAGCAAGTTCCTAATGAAGTTGAATGAAGAAATTAGTTAAAAAAAATCATTATTTCAAGAGAAGTTTAAAAAGTTAATAATCTTTCAGAGCAGATCATTTCAAGAAAGAAAAAAAAAAGACACCCTGAAACTAAAATGATGACAGATGAAAAGAAATAATTCAATAAATGTGTCAAAGAGAATCTGTTTGCTAAGAATAGAAATAGAGTCCTAGTCAATAAAGGGAACACATTTTGCTACACATTTGCTATTTTGCTAGTAAAAAACACAGCCAAAATAAAGATTTGAAAATAGCTGAAGGAAAACTGTGCCATAGAGGGCAGATTCATAAGACCCAATGAAACCATAGATTTCCACAACATTTTTTAAAAAATGTGTAGAGATTTAAAACTAAAATGAAAAATTCAGGGATTTATCATATGTCAGGGAGGATTAATGTAACACCACACATGCATACTGGAAAACTGATGTAAGATTAACTATATCATGTTATAAAAATTAATAGCAAAGGAATAGGACTCACAAATTCTACACACTGCCAAGATGTTATTCAATTATGAGAACAAAAAGGACATTTGCAAATATGTACAGACCCAGAAAACATGCCATCTGCATATTCTAACTGAAGAAAACAATGTGAAAGTATATTAAATAAACAATATCTGAGTCAGCATAAAATTGCAAATAAAGAAATAGTGACAAAACTTGGAAAACACAATACAGAACACAATATAGTTGTAAAATACTGAACTCCTCAGATTTATATCTTAAATATAAAATAAATTTTTAATACTACAGAAATATTATGACACGTTCAGAATATGAGAGACACAAGAGAAAAATCTGAAAACCTATAAAAATAATGAATATAATGATACATAAAAATTTCATTTTTATAGCAATGAATCCCACAAACACGGGGAGGGGGAAACCAATAGGCTGGGGAGCATATGTGTAACATTTAGAGCAGATAAACAAAAATTCCCACAATCTGATCATGGAGAAAAAATTTAAAAAGATAAGCCATGGATTAAAATTACTCAAAAGAAAAAATTAAAACTAAAAACCCAACCAAAAAAAAAAAAACAACGGAGGGGAAGAAATTCAGTTAGAATAGTCAGTGAACATTTGAAAAGATTACTCTTAAAAAATTAAAACATATTGAAAACATTATTTAACACAGAATAAAGGGGTACCTGGGTGGGTCAGTTGATTAAGTGGCTACCTTCTGCTCAGGTCATGATCCCAGGGTCCTGGGATTGAGACCCGCATCAGTTCCCTGCTGAGCAGGGAGCCTGCTTCTCCTTCTCCCTTTGCTACGTCCCCTGCTTGTGCTCTCTCCCTGTCTGCCCCCCTCAAATAAATAAATTAATCATTTAAATAAATAAGATATTAAAAATAAACAGGAATAAAGCATTAGCACATATTAAAACACAATAGGGAGGGGAAAATGAAACCAGAGAGGGAGACAAACCGTAAGAGACTCTTAATCTCAGGAAACAAACTGAGGGTTGCTGGAGGGGAGGGGAGTGGGTAGGATGGGGTAGTTGGGTGATGGACATTGCTGAGGGTATGTGCTATGGTGAGTGCTGTGAATGGTGTAGACTAATGAATCACAGATCTGTACCCCTGAAACAAATAATACATTATATGTTAATCAAAAAATTTAAAAAAAAAACACAATACAATACCATTTCTAATCTGTTAGTGAAAATAAATAACTGAAGATACTAGTTTTATTGAGAATATAGAGAAAAGCAATGTTTTTGAATGATTGGTGTGAATGAAAACTGGTATAAATCCTCAAGTAAAAATGGGTAGAATATAGCATCCTGAGAATTGCATCATTTATAACCCATCAATTTCACTGGCGCCCAGGATACCCACAATACACCTTTTCCTGTCATAAATATGGGTGAATAAATAATAAATGAGATATACTTGATAGTTACATATGTATTTAAAATATATGAACTTATTTTGTACACATCAATATGAATGAATCTCAAAATATACTATACAAAGTGTTGTACCAAAAGCACAACCCCAAAGCCAGAACCACATACAATAACATAATAAATATCTACTGCTCACTTTCTGGGTCATGAGTGAGTAGTAATAATTGTTCTGCTAATGGTGGCCCATCTTGCTCAATGGTCTGGGATTCATTCATTCATTCAGTTGAATGTTGAGTGATTCATTCATTCATCTGGATTCTGGATTCATTCATTCAGCTGAATGTTTGGCTGATCTTGGCTGTGCTCCACCTGTCTCTATCTTCCAGGAAGATGGCCCAAGCATATACTCAGGGGGATGGCAGAGAAACAAGATGGAGACCAAGAAAGAAGGAGAGCTTTTTCAAACCTGTGTTTGAATCAAGTCAGCTAACATCTTTTTGGCCAAAATAAGTGACATACCCATAGAATAATGGGCTACATGATTTGCGGGGCCTGTGATGAAATGAAACTATGAGGTTTTTGGGTTTTTTTGTTTGTTTGTTTGTTTGTGTGTTTGTTTTTCCCAGTCTTCCCTAAGACTCTCATGGCAGCAACATACAGGGCATTTCTAACAATGGGACTCTGAGGAACCCATGTACCCATGAAGTTGGCTTTGTATAGATAAACTCAGATCCAAGAGCTAGGGAGTGGGGAGGCTGGGGAAGATGTAAATTTTCCACCTCTTGATGATAGGAACTCAAATTATATGGCAAAGAGTGAAGATACAGGGAGAGAGAAAGAATTGGGTCACTTTAGTAGTCCACCATACTAAGATAAATAAATTATATAGAGGAGTATTATGCCATTTAAGTCTATTTAAGACAATACTGAAAACATGATATTCTTATTAATCTCTAGGCATACAGATGAATGAAGGGAAAATATGATAGAAGAGTATGTGTCAGTATCATAATTGTGATTAGCACTGGGGAGTGAAAGAACTGAATATGTCTGGGCATGGGAATAATAGATTTCACTATCACCTACAATGTATACATTTAGAAAAATATATAAACAAAATGCTTACATGTGTGTCACTCATGGTGAAAACCTAATAGTTTATATGATTCTCAGAATGTTCCTTTTTTATTTTTAATAAAAAGAAAAAAGTTAATATAAAAATTTGAGACTAATATAAATTATGCACTTTGGGTGATAATGATGTGTCAATGAAGGGTCATCAATTATAACAAATGTATTGCTCTTGTGGGCATGTTGATAACAGAAGAGGCTCTAAGAATGTTGCTGTGAAATTAAATCAGTTACTACATGCAAATTGCTTAGAAATTTGCCTGACAAGGAAGGCCTGGGTGACTCAGTTGGTTAAGTGACCAATTCTTGATTTAGGCTCAGGTCTTGATCTCAGAGGTCAAGCCCCATGTTGGGCTTCAAGCTAGGCATGGAGCCTGCTTAAGATTCTCTCTCTCCCTCTCCCTCTGTCCCTCCCTGCCCCCCTACTCATTTGTACACTCTCTCTCTAAACAGAAAAAAAAAAAGAAAGAAAGAAATATGCCTGGCAATCGGTATATGCCCTACAAATGTCAGTTACTTTTGTTGTTATTGTTATTATTACTATTACTATTATTACTGTTATTCATAATTCTTAATTCAGAAACCCATTTCTTGATATTGAGCCCAGAGAACAAAATCTCTATTACATAAGGACATACAAACAAGATGTTTATTGAAGGATTCTATAGTGATAATTCTTGGAACTAAAATCAGATCTTAAAATATTACACACTATGTGTTATCTATTAAATTATTATTATCTATTACATCTATTAAATCTATTAATTATCTATTGAAAATGATTTAAAATATATACACAGGGTAAGAAAATAAACACCATTATTAAATAACACCTGTCAGTGGCAAAACAGTATTTCCAATTGTGTAAAAACAAACATTTTTGATCAGTTTCTATACGTTTTATCTAAGGGAAAGATGAAATTTAGAAAATGGTGGAAATATACATACAAGATTATTGCTGGTTTCCGCAAAGAGCAAAAGTAAAGAGCAGAAAATTTAAGAGATTAAATTATATATTATACCAAGATGAGAAAAAAATGGTCCAATACCAAGTAAAATGCTTAAAGTCACATATGTATGTAAAATAACATGAAAATGAACAAAATTAAACATGTACAAATAAATTTTTTCCCTTAATTATTGTTATTATGGTTATATTTCAAGGAGTTACATAGAATAATTTTAATTTATCTAATATACATTAATAGCCATATCATTAAATTAGAATTTGGCTCCAATATTAGACTTGAAATCTCAAGATAAAGACTTAAAATTTTAATCTGTCATAAATCACAAAGATATACATGTTAAATAAATACAATAGCCAAGCTCTTGTTTAGGCTCAACGTAGAGTAGTAATCGTAAAAATCAAACAAACAAAAGAGAAGTGAATGAAAAGAAAACTGGCCACTTACTGTTTTTTAAGATGGAAAGTATATGTTTTCCTGTCAATTTGGATGGTATAAGTGACCTACAGCAAAGTATTCAAAGAGAAAGTAATTAATAGAAATCTAAAGTTCTTAATAATTTCTTAAATTTAAGTACTCAATCATGTAAACAGATGGTATCACACATCTCAAAATTATATGTACATGTATGTTGCTGTCTTTCTTCAATCTTGGAATATATGACAGAATTAATCATAATTCAATGTAAATAAAATCAAGGAGTCTAAATCTATTTCTAAATTAAAAGCATCAGTCATTAGACTTTACTATCATAGTGAAATTTTAATTTAAAATGGTTACATTTTGATATAATCTTTGAAGAAACTTGAATTATCTTTTTGTATTTTCCAATTTCTAGCCCAAATAAATTGAAAATTAAAGAATACAGCACAGGTCGTGGGGAGCTAAGATGGCGGAGTAGGAGGACCCCTGAACACAAATGGATAACTATCAAATCATTTTGCATACCCAAGAAATCAATCCAAGGACTGCACTAGAGAGAAGGGGCCACATTGTGGAAGGTACAAGGTGGGAAGACATGGTTTAGGGGAAAAACAGACTGCAGGTACTGCAGAGGGGAGGGAGCCCTGGCCACAGGGAGAGCCAAGAGAGGGAGAGGAGCACACAGGGGATAGCACAAGGAAAATATTTCCCCAAAGCCATTGAATGGGAAAATGAGAGGGGCTGATTTTCAGGTTTTACAACCAGGGGGGCTCAAAGACTAGAGTTTTAGAGTTACCGGTGTGGCAGGTGTGGAGCCCTGAGGGTGCGCAGTGCTCCTGTGGAGAAGGAGGCCAAATAGTTCAGGGAAACACAGCATGATCTGAGGATCCCTGGGATGCACTGAAAGAGACCATTCCCACTTCTTGGAGTGTATTGGGGAGAGGCGGCATTGCCCCTAGCCAATGAGCATTATTACCTTCCCTTGCCCCTCATCTATGCAGAGTCACCTGTTGAAGGCGCCCATCCTGGACACTGGCCCTTTGCTGCACTTTACTCCAAATTCTGTGCCCCTGTGCTTTGTTGTGACTGCCTTTCTGGGATGAACCTGCACCAGTCCCAGAACAGTGAGACCCTGCCCCCAGAGGACCAGCATGGGTCCACACCAGCCCAGGTCCCTAAAGTTTGGAGTTTTAAAATTCAGCCAGCCTGCCTGGGACAGAGCCCAAGATGCACTATGCTGTCAGTCATGCCCGAGGCCAACACAGACAGGGTGAAGGCAACAATCTGAGGAATGCCTGGGACACATGAGGGGAGACTGTTTGCTCTTCTGGGAAGACTTCCCAGGGAACAGCAAGTGTGAACTCCCCTTTCCAGGGACGAGGGAGCTGGATGGTGTCATTTCTCTCTCCTGCATAAACTAACTTCACAAGCAGCATGCCATCAACACTGACTACCTAAAATTCTTACATCAAGCCCCATACCTCTGCCCTCTGCAGGTACGGCTTTTCTCAGGCAAGTGTACCTGAGAACCAGAGCAACAGGTCCCTCCCCAAAAAGACCAGGACAAACCCCTGCACACACCACGTCTACTGACCATAGAGTTCTGTAAAACTTTAGCTCTCAGGTCTCGTTTAACAAGCAAACAAGAGCACACCTGGTTAAAACTTGACGCACTCTGGCCAAGGTCCGAATATCCTCCTCAGGCAAGGAGAAACTCTACAGAAGACTGACCTGAGGGAAAGAGCAGCCAAACAGCAGCAGCAGAGTGCACACAGCATACCCCAGAGACACTTCCTGAAACACCAGGCCCTGGACAGTGTATGACCTCTTCTTCATAAAACCATTACTTTTAGGATGCAGGAAACCTGACAGGTTTTCCTAACACACAGAAGAAGACAGAGACCTAGAGAAAATGCCAAGAAGGAGAAATTCATCCCCAAAGAAGAAAATCAGAAAAGGTCACAGCCAGGGATCCTATCAAAGCAGATATAAATAATAGACCTGATCCAAAATTTAAAGCAACAATCATAAGGATACTAGCTGGGCTTGAGAAAAGCATGGAAGACACCCAGGGGTCCTTTACCACAGAAATAAAGACCTAAAAACTAGTCAGGCCAAAATGAAAAATGTAATAAACCAAGATTTGAAACTGAGAGGATGTGATGACTACTAGGATGGAAGAAGCAGAGGAATGATTAAATGGTACAGAAGATAAAATTATGGAGAATAATGAAGCTGAAAAGAAGAGGGAAAGAATACAGTACAGGTCCCCCTTCCAGATTAAAGAAAGTATCCCTAACTGTAAGAACACTCTTCATCTCCCAGTCTTCTTCAGGAATCGCCTCAGCTACAGAGGGTCACCTCACACCGAGTCACAACTTTCTGAGACGGCCCACATTTAACGGGAACCCCCTCATCCCAACTCCAGATATTGAAGGGCCATGCTAGCTCCACACTTTGTTGAGACTCGGTTGAGTCTCTGTCACCCCTTCCCCCTTCCTCCCCTCCCCTTTCACAGGGGTTCATCACAAGACCATAACCTAATAAAAAGGCTTCACAGGAATCTTCTCAAAGACTGCATCCTAAAGAACCCAATCTGTGACATCATAAAACATACACATTCTTCATGGCATAGCACATGGTCAATGTAGGTAAATTTTCCACATTTGCAAAGAATGTGAATTTTGTCATCGGGTACCGTTTTCTGCAAAAGTCATTTTAAACTTTCTCATGTTCAGTCTTCTGTAAGTTTACAGATATTAAAAATGTAGTTGACATCTCCCCAAAGTATTGTGATAATTTTTTTTAATTTTAATTTTTTTAATCTGTAATTTTTGGCCTTACATATTTTAGAGCTCTGTTTTCAGGTACAAACAGATTTAGTATGGTGGTATCTTCAGGATAGATTGATTGCATTGTCATTAAGGTACCTTTCATCTCTTGACGTGCTTCTTTAACTTTATCTGATACAACTATAGTTGCACCAGCTTATTTTTCTACTACTAAGACACCCTTCAACACAGGAGAAAATTTACTTGGTCATAATGTTCTACAATTATTTGCTACTTTCACTTTTTAAATATTTAATTAAGTGAAATGACCTATAATTTCCTTTTCTCATACCTTATTTGTTCCATGTCAAAGGTACATTAATATTTTTAAAAATTACTAAATGATTGGAAGGATTAGTTAACTTATGTTCTATTCTGTGTTCCAGTCTCTGAAAAGGACACATCATGCTTCCTTGAATTTTGTCTAAAAATTTAAAACCAGGTCACCTGGGTGGCTTAGTCAGTTAAGAGTTGGACTCTTGATTTTGGCTCAGGTCATGATCTCTGGGTCCTGGGATCGACCTCCACTTCAGGCTCCAGGCTGAGTGTGGAGCCTGCTTAAATTATCTCTCCTCTCTCTGCTGTCTTTCTCCCTCCCCGCCTTTCCCTCTCTCTTTTAATATATATATAAATAAATAAATAAACTTAAATAATAAAAACTTTGACTAATAGGATTTTCTAGCAATTTATTTAATTACTAATTTAAATAACTCCATGATTATAAGTGTAATCTATAAGCAGATATTGTACTTCTAACTGAGTCAAAAGAAATGTATTTGGATAAAAATATATATATCAAGATTACAGACTTATACCAAACCTACAAATAATCACAAAAATTAAAAATAGGAGTGTGCCTGTATCTAAAAGATAACTCTGTTCAAATTTACTATCTTTAGAAACTGAGGTGGGCATTCACGTTCTTAACAATTCTCTGTGTTATCTATAAGTATCAGAAGAAGAAGACAGAGAAAAGGAGGCAAAATATTTATTTGAAGAAATAATAACTTAAGACATCCCAAATCTGGGGAAGGAAACAGACATCCAGATCCAGGAGGCACAGAGAACTTCCATTAAAGTCAACAAAAGCAGGCCAACACCAAGATATATTGTAATTAAACTTGCAAAATATAGTGATAAAGAAAAAGTATTAAAAGCAGTAAGACAAAAAAAGTCCTTAACTTACAAGGGAAGGCCCATAAGGCTAGCTAGGAAATTTCTTAACAGAAACTTGGCAAGCCAGAAGAAAGTGGCATGATATATTCAAAGTTCCAAATGAGAATAGTCTATAGCCAAGAATACTCTATCCAGTAAGGTTATCATTCAGAATAGAAGCAGAGATAAAGACTATCCCAGAATTTGTGATTACTAAACCAGGCCTGCAAGAAATATTAAAAGGAACTCTTTGAGTGCAAAGGAGAGACCAAAAGTGACAAAGACAAGAAAGGATCAGAGAAATCACCAGAAACAACACAAAAATAATGAAATGGAAATAAATACATATCTATCAATAATTACTTTGAATGTAAACAAACCAAATATTGTTTAAAATTGATATCAGAATAGATAATAAAACAAGACCATCTATATAGAACCTTCAAGAGACTCATTTTTAGCCTTAAAGACACCTGCAGAAGAAAAGGGGATGAAGAAATTTTTGTCACTCCAATAGACGTCAAAAGAAAACCAGGGTAGCTACACATATATCAGATAACTAGACTTTAAAACAAAGACTGTAACAAGAGACAAAGAAGGGCACCATATCATCATAAAGGATACAATCTGACAGGAGATATAACAATCATAAATATTTCTGTACTTAAGATGGAAACACAAAAATATATAAAATAACAAACATAAAGGAACTAATAATGATGCAATAATAGTGGAAAACTTTAACATCACACTCACACCAATGGACAGATCAACTAAACAGAAAATCAACAAGGAAACAATGGCTTTGAAAGACACACTGGACAAGATGGACTGAACAGATAAATTTAGAACATTTCATCCTAAAACAGCAGAATACACATTTTTTTCAAGTGCTCCCGGAACATTCTCCAGAATAGATCACACACTAGGTCACAAGTCAGGTCACAACAAATACAAAAAGACTAAAATCACATCATGCACCTTTTCTAAGCACAACACTATGAAATTATAAGTCAATCACCAGAAAAAAATCTGGAAACATCACAAATGCCTGGAGGCTAAAGAACATGCTATTAAGCAATGAATGGGCCAACCAGGAAATTAAAGAATGAATTTTAAAAATACATGGCTGAGTAATATTCCATTATATGTGTGTATACACACACACACACACACACACACACACACACACACACACACACACACACACACAGAATGTTACTCAGCTGTAAAAAAGAATGACATCTTGGCATTTTCAAGGACATGGATGGAGCTAGATCAAGCTAAGCAAATAAGTCAATCAGAGAAAGACAAATACCACATGATTTCACTCATATGTGGAATTTAAGAAACAAAAAAAGCAAAGGGATTTAAAAAAGAGAGAGAGAGAGGCAAAGGAAGAAACAGACTCTTAATTGTAGAGCACTGATGGTTACCAGTAGGGTTAAATAGGTGATAGCAATTAAGGAGGGCACTTTTGCCATGAGCATCAGGTGCTGCATGGAAGTGTTGACTCACTACATTGAACACCTGAAACTAATATTGTGCTGTATGTTAACTGGAATTTAAATAAAAATGTAAAGTATAAATAAAGATAATTAATGGCATATATTATATGCATCATAGAGACATCACAGAAATTACATTTAATGAATCTTTCATAAAAAACACTCTGATATGAAAAGAGCGTCACCATTAAAAAACATTCTGTGCTATCTAGATTTCACAATGTATGTTTTATTTAATCAGATTAAAAATATCAGTGCTTTCCTTTTAACAAAGATTTATATTATGTATATATATATACTCAAATATGGGCATGAAGGAGTTTATATATTATCATTGTAAAATCATGTTACAAGATATATTTTATTGTGACCTCACTTTCAAAGAATATTTAAATGTCCCTATTTTCCAAACAAATAGTCCAGTGACTATATATATCATTTTGTGTGATAGAGATTTGGGGCATTTTTTTTTTTTTACTGAGTCTGTGTTTTAAAGTAATTTCATAATGTTCATATATTACTTAACGAATGAAAAAATTATCACTTTCATTCAGACGAAAGGACTCTAACACAGTAATTAGAGCACAAAATTTCTAAGAGATATATGTATGAATTGATTTGGTCAGTAAAAATAAATTTTATAAGTAATAAATACATTTTAGTCCGGTAAAAGTAAAACATTTATTAAAAAAAGTGACTTCTTAATTACATGCGTTTCCGAAATTTCACCATCACTGGTATTTGTCTCAATCTTCCGTGGCACTGTAATTTGTAGAAGCGATGTTTCAAGATCTACAGTAAGGAAAACATGTGTGAGCGCTGCCTAGTGCCTGGCAGCATCCTTCTTCCCGCGTCCCGTCACATCCCATCACTCTTTGAACTTCCAAGCCCCAACATACACACACACACAGACACACACACACACACACACACACACAGGCACTCACTCACCCGCCACAAAATCAGACTTTGTACATGACAGGAAGAGGCTACCTCCACCACCCATACAGTTTGGGGCAGGACCCTACCACCATCCAGAGACTTTGGGACTTGACCTCAGACCCAGCAGATGAAAAAGTGCTGCTTTTACGGCCCCACTTCCCAGAAGATGCGCACCGTCTCCTCCAAGTTCAGGGTCAGGCAAGTGAGGGGCAACTGTCCCTGTCCTGCTCCAAGCTCTCCAAGAAGCAGGCCCAGGAGGATGCTGACTCTAAGTGGGCTGTGACAAGACACCGGGCTCTCCCCTGCCGGACCCGGGGTTCTGGAGCAAGGTTCTGGGGCCCGCCACGCCCAGAGAGAGGCTCTGCGACAGGTGGCCCTTTATGGGGAAGGGTCCTTCACTCACGAGGGCCCGCGGAGGTCAGCCGGCCCAGACCTGAGAGGATCAGCAGGAGAGACAGCATTGCGCGGCCTGCAGGTCTTGCCACGGTGATGGCTGTTGGCTGCTTAACGGTGACCGCTCTCGCGGGGCCCTGCGCTCGCGGCGGGTGAGGCTGGGGTCCGCACGGTTTCCCGCGAAGCGGGCGGGGGGGACGCAGAGCGGCTGCTTCGCCCACCCCGCCCTCTTGGGCTGACTCGCCCTCGCAGCCGCAAACGCAGCCCCCGACGCCCACCCACCGCACGCTGTGGCGCGCAGGGAGGCGCGCGTGGAGGCTCTCGCCACTCGGTCCCACTGCCTTCACAGGCTTGGGCTTTATTTTCCAAAACGCAGACACTGGAAACGCATTCAGGGATGATGTAAGGATCGTAAAGTGCATTTTCTCTTCTGCAGATGGGCCATTTGCTGGTGAAGACCTTGGCAATGTTAATAGTCCACGTCATGGTTTTCTGGCGCAATAGCCAAATTACTGTGGGGAAGGAAAACTGAAAATGGCAATTCACCATATAGTACTAAACCAATTCTGTGGTAAATAACTTTGTTTCTTAGAAAATTCTTTGGTTAAGGAGGGACGCCTGGGTGGCTCAGTTGGTTAAGCCGCTGCCTTCGGCTCAGGTCATGATCCCAGCGTCCTGGGATCGAGTCCCACATCGGGCTCCTTGTTCTGTGGGGAGCCTGCTTCTCCCTCTGCCTCTGCCTGCCACTCTGTCTGCCTGTGCTCGCTCGCTCGCTCGCTCTCTCTCTCTCTGTCTGACAAATAAATAAATAAAATCTTTAAAAAAAATAGAAAATTCTTTGGTTAAGGAAACTAAATATAAAGCTGAATATGTAATGGATGTATGTATGTGTTTTAATGAAATTGCAATTTAAATACCAGGCCGAAATTTAAAAAAAAAAAAAAATCCAAAACACAAATCACAATTGTGAAATGATCCTATAAGAACAACTTTATTTTCCCATTATTTATTTATTCCATTGTGTATAACTTGGCTTCCTAGGAAAATCTGTGGCTGGTGGAAGGTTAAATGTAAACTTTTTCTCCATCAGTATGACATTCACACTCGCAAGAGAATAATTTGGAAAGAACATTCATTTTTTGGCTTACTATGTAAGTTGATGACTTGCATAATTTCCATTTTGCAAAGACTTTTCTCCCCAGACAATTTTTTTTTTCTTTAGAGACTTTATCTATTTATTTCAGAGAGAGAAAGCCTAGGGAGGAGCACTGGGGGACAGAGACGGAAAGAAGACTTCAGGTTGAGTGTGGATTTTGAGTAGGACTCCATTCCTGGAGCCTGAGATCAGGGAAGCCAAGAGTCTGATATTCAACTGGCTGAGTCACCAAAGGTCCCTACCAGACAATTCTTGAGCTGTCCTTCTATGGAACGCTTTTGCTTGCATTCCTTACATATAATATTTATCCACAAAACCAAATGATTGTTTTTTCTGTCTGTAAAAGAAAAAAATATTAAATGGAGAAAGCTAGCCTTTTAAAAATATATATTCTTGGGGTGCTCCAGTGGCTCAGTCAGTTAAATGTCTGCCTTTGGTTCAGGTCATGATCTCAGCATCCTGGGATCCAGTCCGACACTGAGGGTGGGGGGTGTCCCTGCTCAGCGGGGAGTCTGCTCCTGCCTCTCCCTCTGTTCCCCCACTTGTGATCTCTCTCTCTCTCTCTCTGGCTCTCTCTCTCTCGAATAAATAAATAAAATCTTTTTAAAAATTCAAATATATATTCTTTCTTCATGCTTTTCCAAAATCTAACTTTGGTGTCTATCAAGAAAATATTCTTACAAGTAACAATGACAACAGAAGAAATTCAACTTCAAAATAGTAATTCTGCATATTTCACTAAAGTGTTTATAACCTAATCATTTATTCTTGCTGGGAAGCACATTGTATAATACTCATTTGATTATTTCTATCTACCTTAATATTATTATTTTTATCTTTTTGCCAAAATATATGAAACAATGTAATTAGCGTATCGGGATTAATTATGTTGCTCTTTTTTTTTTTTTTAAAGATTTTATTTATTTATTTGTCAGAGAGAGAGAGAGAGATCACAAGTAGGCAGAGAGGCAGGCAGAGACAGAGGGAGAAGCAGGTTCCCTGCCGAGCAAGGAGCCCGATATGAGACTCGATCCCAGGACGCTGGGATCATGACCTGAGCTGAAGGCAGCTGCTCAACCAACTGAGCCACCCAGGCGCCCCAATTATGTTGCTCTTAAAGTAAAATTTCTTTCTGGTTGTCTATAACCTGACCAAATTTTCGAAGTCTGATATATATGTCACATAAGGCATGATAAGTATTAAAATGTTCATGGCTTTACTAAAAATCATTCTTGTTCGGTCAAGAAACCAAAAGGAGAAATATATATTCATTATTTAATTTCATTACTGTATTTCCATTGTTGGTATTGACTGCTCATTTTTAGTGAGTATAATTTATAGACATTCAAATTATTTAAATGTAATACAGTTGTTTTTTACATGCTTATTACAAGCCTGGGCCAACTAGACAGATACCAAAATATATGTGACAACATCCATGTCTCCAATTACCTCAGAAACTAACAGAAAACTAAACATGCAAACTAGGACACAACTAGAAAGAAAAATTCTGTTACCGGCATATTCAAAAGTCTCTCAGAATATAGCTAAGATAATTTTGTTTCCTCTACAGTTATCAAGTGAGCTTAGAGGTGGCTGTGACATTTGAGATGTAAGTCATACTCAGGTGAGTGAATGATTCATAAGGACATTAGTGCGTTTTAGGACTTTATTATTAAATAATTTTTAAAAAATCCAAAAATTTGGAGGCAAATAAATGTGGATTTTTGTATTGGAATAACTTGTAATAGTTTGGGTGTGGTGGGATTGAAAAGATGAGGACTAGAAGCAACAGGCTAGCTAACGGGTATTTTCAGTAGTTTAGGCCAAAAATGTCTACATCCTCAGGATTTGAGTGTGTAGAAAAATAAAAGTAGTAGAAATATCAGAGAGAGATTTTGGAAGGAAAGTCAGTTTATTAAATATTTTATTATGGAGGTTGATGAAATTGTGAAGATGACTAAGCCACTGGATGAGAGTGGCACCAGTTCTGAAAGCTGCAGATTCAAACAAAGAAATAACACATTCAGCTAAAGATGTTGACTTAGAGATACTTGTGAAATAGCAGGTATAGACATTGGGTGATCAGTTGGAAATGGTGCCTGATCTCCCAGAGCTTGAACTGAAATATATCAACCTATAAACACATTAAAAAAAAAAAAAAAGGAACTTGAAGGAGAAAGAGTGACTAAGATCATTTAAGAGAAATGAGCGGAAAGAAAGAGGAGGTCCAAAATAGACTTGTGGTCAACACAGAGGATTTGGAGATTAGAAGAAAAGAATCCAGATTTGAAGTCACACTAACAAATGTTAAGGTGAGTAAGAATTAGAAGGTATTAGGGTGACTACGAATAAAATAAAATAGAATATTTGGAATATTAGAAATTTCAAATGCTACTCAGAGGTCAAGCAGAATGAGAACTGAGAAGGTGATTATTGTTTTGGTGGTAATGAGTCAGTGATGAACATTCCCATTTGTGTTCTCCAGGAAGCAGATGCTGAGGAAGAGTTATAGAGCAAAAGGTTTTTCAGGGAGTAACAGCTGTGAAAGAGGAAACAAGATTGGGAAAGGGAGCATAGGACCGTAATAAAGACCTGACAGAATTTCTGCCAATCCAGAAGGGTTGCTCCAGAGCCAGGAAGCTCCAGAGCAAACAGTACTCCTACTTGGATTACTTGATGATTACCCATCAAGTTTAGGCCTTCATATAGGTGACTCACTCAGTAATTGGACTGATACACCCCCAAAAGGCCATGTCCTTTGCTCAAAAGCTGAGACAGACCTTAAAGGAACTAAGGGTTTGAGGCTGTTGGGTAGTCAAACTCTTCCTCGGATAGCAAATCCTTTCTTCAAGGGGAATCTGAGTGGTGCATTTTTCTGTTAGCCAAAAACACCTTGTGAAAAGATGGCAGAACAGCAGAGACAGAAGCCATCATGCAGAAAGTTGGGAAGGAAAAGGAGAGGAGATGCTGCAGATATTAGACGGGGTAACTTATACTTTTAGCAGGGCCAGAAAAGTCTGGTTAGGAAGGAAGAAACAGCAAAGGTGAAGGTGGATAAGAAGGGATGATTAGAAAACAAAATATGGGGGTGCCTGGGTGGCTCAGTCCTTAAGAGTCTGCCTTTGGCTCAGGTCATGATCCCAGAGTCCTGGGATCCAGCCTCACATCAGGCTCCCTGCTCGGCAGGGAGCCTACTTCTCCTCTCCCACCTCCCCTGCTGTGCTCCCTCTCTCATTGTCTCTCTCTCTTTCAAATAAATAATAAAATCTTTAAAAAAAAAAAGAAAAGAAAATATGCAAATAAAAAGAAAATGAAATCACACTTTGAAAGAGACGTGATTAAAACATTAAGTTAATAACCTATTGCTATTTTCTGAAAAATAAAGAAGGGAGAGACATTTATGCAAAAGACGTAAGACTTAGAGGGTGATAAAAGTAGCAGTTCAAATGTTAGGAGGCATTTTCTACTGTGGGACACAGAATATAGGAATGATGTAATACTTTCCTAATTAGAATGTAAACTGCATAGGACAAGGATATCTTCATTTTTTTTTTTTAATTTTTATTTTTCTCACTGTGCCTAGAACAATGTCTAGCATATAGTTAGTAGTCCATAACCACATGCTGGAAAAATATTTGTTGAACTACCTAATGAATCAGCTAGACAGTCCATTAAACTGTGTTACATGCAAGGAGGAAAAACAAAATTTGAGATATATAATGAGAGAGTAGAGTGTGGAATACTGCCATGACATATACTGTAGCAATTTACCAGTGACTTTCAATGGATGATAAATGAAAACATTGTTAAAGGTACAAAGGTATTTAAATATTTGAGGCAAGGAGAAAAAAGATGCCAGTGTGAAGTCAGTTTGAGATTTACATGTATTTTCTCCCTGGTGTGTGTGTATGTGTGTATGGAGAAAGAGAGAGGGGGAGACTGTCCAACAGGATCCAAGCTTAGCCCAGTGCAGGGCTCAATCTCATGACCCTGAGATCATGACCTGAGCCAAAATCAAGAGTCCACAGCTTAACCAACTGAGCCACCCAGGCACCCCTCACATACATTTTTAACAGTGAATATAGAGAAAAAAATTGAATGTTGCTGGAGAGCTGCTATATGGAGCATACACTGTGGATGGTTGAGCAGAGTTCAGTTGGACTTAACAGTGATCATCATTTTTTTCCCAATATATGGAAATGATGAAATTAAGAGATTTTTGGAGAGATAAATTATGTGCTATTATATCAGATCATAAATATCTAATATCTCATCTAATACATAAACTGGCTTCCCTGTAACATAGTTAAGTTCATTAAGAAAGCTAAAGACAGAATATAAGCATAGTTCCTGCAATGTGGATGATAATATTTTATGAAAAAGTTCCTCTGGTACAAAATAAGCTAAAATGCTTGAAAAACCATAACTATGTATACTGAACATATATCTATTGAATATAAAAAGTGTAATCTAAATGTATATACTCAAGAAAATAAGAGAAATCAACAACAAAAAATAAAGTAATATATATATAAACCTAAATGTAAGCTGACATTAAATTTTGAAATGACTTTAGAGGTTTTTGCCTATTATGTTTTTCTTTTCTTATATATGTATTAAAGTATAATTGACGTACAAAAATTTGCACACATTTAAATCTACAGTTCAGTGAGTTTTGACATATGAATACAATCCCAAAACCACAATCAAAATACTGAACATATCCATCACCTCCAATAGTTTCCTTTTGTCCCTTTATAAGCCATTTGTCTCTCCAGCACCCCCAATACTCAACAGACTGCTTTCTGTCACTATAGATTAGTTTTACCTTCTCTAAATTTATATGAGCATGCAAACATAATGTATATATGGTTTTTGGTCTAGCTTCTTTCATTCAGCATAACCATTTAAAAATTCATCTATGTTGTGTATATAAATACTTCATTCCTGCTTATCGCTGAGTAGAAGTCCATTGTATAGATATACCACCATTTGTTTATGCATTCATGTATTCATGAGGACAATGGACTGTATGCTCTTTTTACTATTACAAATAAAGCTGCTATAAAGATTCATGTACAAGTTTTTGTGTAGCCAGTTTTCACATTTTCTTGGGTAAATATCTAGAAAAGAAAAGGCTGGGTTATAAGGTTAATATATGGTTAACTTTATAAGAACCTTTCATAGTGTTTTCCAAAATGTACAGTTTCACACACTTACTAACAGTAAATGACTCCCAATTGCTCTAAATCCTTACCAATACTTCTTTTTTTTTTTTAAAGATTTTATTTATTTATTTTGACAGACAGAGATCACAAGCAGGCAGAGAGGCAGGCAGAGAGAGAGAGGTGGAAGGAGGCTCCCTGCTGAGCAGAGAGCCCGATGTGGGGCTCGATCCCAGGATCCTGGGACCATGACCTGAGCCGAAGGCAGAGGCTTTAACCCACTGAGCCACCCAGGCGCCCCTTACCAATACTTCTTAAATTAGTCTTTTATTTTTGGTAATTCTAAATGGGTTGTAATGATATCTTATTATGGTTTTAAGGTTGCATTTTTGTAATAACTAACAGTGGTGAGCTGATTTCCATGTGCTTATTTACCATCCATATATCCTCTCCAATGAAGTGTCCTTAAGAATTTTGTGTCCAGTTTAACTGGGTTTTCATTATATAATGATGAAGGGGCCAATTCAACAAGAGTGTGTAGTAATTATAAATCTATACATAAACAAGATTGGAGCACCTAAGTATATAAAACAGATAATAAGAAATTTGAAATCCCAATAGAAAATCAACAAGAAAATATTGGACTTAAATTATATTTTGGATCTAATGCATCTAACAGACATATACAGAATATTCTAACCAACAACAGCAGAATACACATTCTTCTCAAGAACGTGTGGAATATTAAAAAGGATAGATTAGGTCGCAAAATAAGCCATAGAAAATGTCTGAAGATTAAAATCATACCAAGTATCTTTTTCCAAGCACAGTGTTACAAAAATAGAAATCAATGATAGGAGAAAACCTAGAAAATTTTTTTAAAATGGTGAAAATTAACTGACACATTCCTGAACAACCAATGGGTTGTTCAGGAAAGAAGAAATCAAAATAAAAATCACAAACTATATTGAGACAATTAAAATGGAAGCACAATATACCAAAATTTACGGGATGCAACAAAAGCAGTTGGAAGTTCATAGCAATAATATGTCAAATAAACAATCTAAGTTTATACCCTTAGCAGAAGAAATGAAATAACAAAAATCATAGCATAAATAAATAAAATAGAGACTGGAAAGACAATAGAAAAGATCAACAAAATTAGGAGTTCATGATTTTAAAAGATAAACAAAACTTACGAACTTTTAGCTAGACTAAGAAAGTAAGAAAACTCAAGTAAAATGAGAAACGAAAGAAATGTGTTGAAGACTTGACTCCAAGTACCTCAGAATACGACTGTGTTTGAATATAGAGGCTTTACTTGGGTGATTAAATTAATCTGATGTGACTAATGTCTTTATGAAAAAGGAAATTTGGACACAAAAAGAAACATCAGCAATGTTTGAGCACAGAGAAAAGATCATGTAAGGACACAGCAAGAAGGCATCCATCTATCTACCAGCCAAGGAAAGAAGCCTCAGAAGGACTTTCAGCCTCCAGAATTGTGAGAAAATTAATTTATTTTATTTTAGCCATCCATCCTATGGGATTTTATTATGATGACAGACCTACCACTCTAGTAGAGAAAGGCAAAGGACCCAGAATATCTCGAATCTCATACTTGGGGCATATGCATTTCCTCATTTAAAAATGTACAACAAACTACAGTAATCAAGACAGTGTATTACTGGCATATGAAGAGAAATATAGATTGATGGCTCTGAAATGAGAGTACAAAATGAATTCTTTTACTTTCCACTGATTATTAATAAATATTAATATGATTAATAATAAATGATTAAAATTAATTTCCATTGAAATTAATGTGCAAAGACAATTCAATGGGGGAAAGCATTGTCTTTTCAACAACTGGTGCTGGGACAACTGTATAACCACAAGTAAAGAATTTGAACCACTATCAAACACCATACAAAAACTAACTTCACGTGGATCATATACCAAGTCGTAAGGGCTAAAAGTATAAAACTGTTAGAACCAAACACAGGTGTAAATCTTCATGACCTCGGGTTTAGCTATTATTTATAGCATAGGACACCAAATGTAGAACAGACATAAGAAAAAATGGATACATTGGACTTCATTGAAATTAAAATCTACACTTCAAATGATACCATCAGAAAGTGAAAAGACAATCCACAGCATGAGATGGTATTTTTTCTACCTAATTATTTTTATTAACTTTTAATTGCAACATAGTTAACATACAGTGTAACATTACTTAGGTGTACAGGATAGTCATTGAACACTTCCATACATCACTGAATGCTCATCACAACAACTGCATTACTTACTCCCATCACCTTTTTTACCCATCTGCCCACCCACCTCCCCTCAGGTAACCATCAGTTTGTTCTCTATCATGAAGAGTCTGTTTCCTGGTTTCTCTCTCTCTCTCTGCCTTGTTTTCTTAAATTCCACATGTGAGTGAAATCATATGATATTTGTCTTTCTCTGACGGACTTATTTTGCTTAGCATTATACTCTCTAGCTTCATTCATGTCCTTGCAAATGACAAGATTTCATTCTTTTTTACAGATGAATAATATTCATATCATTCATACGTAACAACAATTTTTAACTTTGCATTCCCACCAACAGTGCTAGCGGTTTCTTTTTTCTCCTCATTCTCTCCAACTTTTGCTTTTTGTGTTTTTGATTTTTGCCATTCTGACAGGTCTGAGATGGTATCTCATTGTAGCTTTGATCTGCATTTCCCTGATGCTGAGTGATGTTGAGCATATTCTCATGTATCTGTTGGCATCTGCATGTCTTCTTTGGAGAAATGTCTGTCATGTCTTCTGCCCATTTTTAATTGGATTATTTGGGAAAATCGGTCAGCTACCTGCAAAAGAATGAAACTGGACCACTTTTTTATACCATTCACAGTAATAAACTTAAAATGGTTTAAAGACCTAAATGTGAGACCTGAAACCATAAAACTCCTAGAAGAGAACATGGGCTATAATGTCTCTGATGTCAGCAATAGCAACATTTTTTTAAAAGGAATGTCTCCTGAGGCAAGAGAAATAAAACAAAAATAAGCTATTGGTAGTATATCAAAATAAAAATCTTCTGTACAGTGAAGGAAATAATCAACAAAACTAAAAGACAACCTGCTGAATTGGAGAAGGTATTAGCAAGATATAATATCAAAGGAGATATTATATATCCAAAATATATAAAGAACTTATACAACTCAACATGGGATAATATAGTTACAAATTAAATATCTGAAAAGGAATTTGTATTCCTTCAGAATATATGAAGAAGTATAACTTAATAACTCACATAATCCAATTTTAAAGTGGAAAGTGATTCTAAAAGATATTTCTCAACAAAAGAGATATAATGGCCAATAAGCACATAAAAAATACTTGAAATAATTAATTATTAGTTTATGGCCATTACAACAGATTAACAACCTTTGGTGGCTTTAAACAACTTAAATATATTGTCTTAAATTTCTGAAACCCAGAAGTCTGAAATAACTTTCACTGGGCTGAAACCAAGATGACAGCAGGATTGTATTCACTCCAAAGTCTCATGGGAATTTATTATTTTCACAGCTATTTGAAAGTAATCATATGTATACTCCAATGTGATATAGCTGTGTCCATTTATGTTGCTATAAATAGCAGCATTAGGAATATTATTTAGAAAGGATTTCATATTTACATATTAATTTTATATTCTGAAAAGCCTTGTAATTTATCAATAAATGAAAATCATTAGTTTTCCATAAAGAGAAATATTAAATATTATTTCTAATGAAAAAGATTTAAATAATGCATTGAAAGTTTACAAAAAGATGCATGCAATTAATTTTGAAACACCAAAAATATGAAGCTCTTACTTTTTATTGTTAATAATGACTGAATATTTTAATAATTATAATCTATTTAGTAGTTAGCTTGGTCACTTTTTTGCTAATGATTCCTCACTCTTTCTTGATGCTGATGTCTGTCTTTTCATTAATTAAAAAAAATGTTCACATTTACTGCACTGAAGATGGTTATAATGTGCATCCTGTTAGGATTTTCTTTTTCATTAAACCTTGGCCAGATTTTCCTGGCTCTGTGAATGCCATGCAATTTTGGATTATATTTTCAACACTGTTAATATTATGGCATAAGGCTCTAGCTCCTGTTAACATTCTCTGAAGAATGCTGATTTTTTTTGTTGTTGTTGTTATTTGTTTTAGCAAATAATCATGCTGGTTAGGTTCCTACTACAAATTCTATATCATCTTCTGTACAAAGTAGTTTCCAAGTCAGTTCAAAGGCTTTTCTATGCTACTTGGATTTGCTGGATGGATATATCATTTAAGATTTAGTCAGGGATCTGGGCAAACATTTATATCATAGTTCAGTTCTTAACATTTTTATCATACTTCTTTGGATGTGTTTCTGTGTGTGCACAGCTGAGGGTAGAGTCCAAAACTTATGTCAGCTCACACCAGAATTGGAGCTGCCATTTTTTAACCTCTCTCTTGCTCTCTCCCTCTTTTTGTGATTTCTCTGACATTCTTGCATTATGGGGCATTTTACACATTTTCTTTGTTCAGAAAGATGACATAAACTCAGAGATTTAGTCTTCTGTACTATTATTATGCAACCTTGCATAACTAGAAGGTGAAGTGGTAAGAGAAAAGAGTGATGAAAATATTCAATAGTCTTCTCAAACACTTGGGACTCCTTGCATCCCATGGATAAATTCCACCTGGTCATGGTGGATAATCTTTTTAATGTCCTGTTGGATCCTATTAGCTAGATCTTGTTGAGAATCTTGGCATCCATATTCATCATGGATATTGGTCTGAAATTCTCCTTTTTTGGTGAGGTCTTTGCCTGGTTTGGGGATCAGGGTAATGCTGGCTTGATAGAAAGAGTCTGGAAGTTTTTCTTCTTTTTCTATTTTTTGAAACAGCTGTAGGAGAATAGGTATTATTTCTTCTTTGAATGTTTGGTAGAATTCTCCAGGGAATCCATCAGGTCCTGGGCTCTTGTTTTTGGGGAGGTTTTTGATCACTGTTTGAATCTTGTTACTAGATAGTGGTCTATTCAGGTGGTCAATTTCTTCCTGATTCAGTTTTGGAAGTTTATAGGTAGAACTAGAAGAAAAATTAAACCTAAAGTTGGCATAAGGAAGTAAATAACAGAGTAGAAATCCTTACCTCAGGGCTTAGGTACCTGTGCCACTACTTTTGTGGTAGTGCTATCCCATCAATAGAGTTAGCTTCAGAGTAGGGCAGGAGAGAAAGAAAAGAGAGGAGAAAAGAAATGAATATTCACTCTCATGCACAATTTCAAACAACAAAGAATACTTTCTCCACTCCTTTCACTAGAAATATGGCCTTTTTATTTAGTGCCTGACAGACCTGTTTGGAATTAAAACCAGGAAAAAAAAAATAAAATTGCAAACTTTATCCTCCTACAAATTAATACTCAGATTTTGACTTTAGTCTTCAATCTACCTGACAGTGTTTATTTTCAGAGTTCTTAGTAGTTTATTTTGTATTCTACCTAGAGTGTTTAATTATAATCAGTAAGAAAATAGACTGCAGGCATTTTACTCCATCTTGGCTGCATAATGCAAATCTTAAATAAAAAGTAAAAAGAAAGCAAGAAAAAGGGAAAAAAGGGCACCAATGTATTCTTTCATCTCATGGAAACTCTCTCTTAACATTTATATGAACTACTGTTTTAGAACAGTGTATCTTACAAACATCTTCAAGGAAGCGTCCCCAAAGAAATGATTATTTAAATGCCATCAGTTTCTTGTATATAAAGCCAATTAAACATTTAGAATATAATATGAAATTCTATCTTTTTTATCATGTCTTTCATTATCAGAAGAAAAATGGGAAATCATTGAAAGCCCTGAAAATACTTAAAAGGTGAAAAAGAGATAATTAAGCAATCATTAAGTAAAAAAAAAAAAAAGTCATAAAGGAAATCAGATAACACTTTTTTAAAAAAAATATTTTTATTTATTTATTTGACAGAGATCGCAAGTAGGCAGAGAGGCAGGCAGAGAGAGCGAGAGAGAGAGAGGAGGAAGCAGGCTCCCTGCCAAGCAGAGAGCCCCGATGTGGGGCTCAATCCCAAGACCCTGGGACCATGACCCCAGCCAAAGGCAGAGGCCTTAACCCACTGAGCCACCCAGGCACTCCTTTTTAAAAGAGGACAAAAACACAACATGGCCAAACATACAAGATAAAATGAAACCATACCAAGAGGCAAATTTATACCGTAAAATACTTACATAAAAAAGATCTCAAATACAATTTAACTTTACATAACAATGGGCTAGAAAGAGGAACAAAAAAAACCAAAACTGGCAGGAGGAAGGAAGTAATAAAGATTCAAGTGGAAATAAAGAATAGAAAAGCAATAGAGAAATTCATAACACCAAGAGCTGGTTCTTTGAAAAGCTCAACCAAATTGACAAACCTTCAGTAAGACTGACCAAAAAAAAAAAGACTTAAATTATTAAAATCAGAAATGAAAGTAGGAACATTACTACCAGTATCACAGAAAATTTTTAAAAGTATTATGAGAAAACTTTGAACAATTGCATGCCAATAAATTGGATCACCTGGATGAAATGGAGAAATTCCTGGAAGAAACAGACACTATCAAGATGAATTCACGAGGAACCAGAAAATCTGAATAGACCTGTAACAAAAGATTAAGTTAGTAACAAAAAACCTTCCCAAAGAGAAAAATCTTGCACCATAAGATCTCAGTGATGAACAATGCCAAGTATTTAAGAAGAATTAACACCAAACTTTGTTAAACTCCTCTAAAAATATCAGACAGGATGAGACACTTCCAGCTGTGTTTTATGAGGTCAGCATTACCTTTAGAGCAAAGCCAAACCAAAGTACCACAAGGAAAGAAAATTACAGGCCAATAACCATAATGAATTTTGACACAGAAACAATTGATAACAAAATACTAGCAAACCAAATTCAACATCTATTAAAGGAGTATACACTATGACCAACTGGAATTTATTTCTGCTCTGCCAGTCTGGTTCAAAGTACAAAAATCAATGTAGTATATCACCTTATTTTTTTAAACTATAACTTTATTTTTTTATTGTGTTATGTTAGTCACCATACAGTACATCATTAGTTTTGATGTAGTGTTCCATGATTCACTGTTTGTGTGTAATACCCAGTGTTCCATGCAATCTGTGCCCTCCTTGATACCCACCTCCAGGCTCTCCCATCCCCCCACCCCCTCTCCTTTCTAAAACCGTCAGTTTGTTTCCCAGAGTCTATAGTCTTTCATGGTTCATCTCCCACTCTGATTTCTCCCCCTTCATTTTTCCCTTCTCCTAATGTCCTCCATGTTCTTCCTTATGTTCCACAAATAAGTGAAACCATATGATAATTGACTTTCTCTGGTTGACTTATTTCACTTAGCATAATCTCCTCCAGTCCCACCCAAGTTGATGCAAAAGTTGGGTATTCATCCTTTCTGATGGCTGAGTAATATTCCATTGTGTATATAGACCACATAGTTTTGTGGGTTTTTTTAAAGATTTTATTTATTTACTTGAGAGAGAGAGAGTGAGTGAGTGAGAGAGCATGAGAAGGGAGAGGGTCAGAGGGAGAAACAGACTCCATGGTGAGCAGGGAGCCCTGTGCAGGACCTGATCCTGGGACTCCAGGATCATGACCTGAGTTGAAGGCAGTTGCTTAACTAACTGAGCCACCCAGAAGCCCCTATGGACCACATCTTTATCCATTCCTCTGTTGAAGGGCATCTTGGCTCTTTCCACAACTTGGCTATTGTGGACATGGCTGCTACAAACATTAGGGTGCATTTAGCCCTTCTTTTCACTACATCTGTATCTTTGGGGTAAATACACAGTAGTGCAATTGTAGAGTCAGAGGGTAGTTCTGTTTTTAATTTTTTTTAAAGATTTTTATTTGAGAGAGAGATAGTGAGAGAGAGCATGAGAGACCACAAGGTCAGAGGGAGAAGCAGACGCCCCGTGGAGTTGGAAGCCCAATGTGGGACTCAATCCTAGTACTCCAGGATCATGACCTGAGCCAAAGGAAATTGCTTAACAAACTGAGCCACCCAGGCACCCTGTTCTTAATTTTTTGAGGAACCTCCGCACTGTTTTCCAAAGTGGCTTCACCAAGTTGAATTCCTATGAACAGTGTAAGAGGGTACTCCTTTCTCCACAACCTCTCCAACATTTGTTGTTTCTTGCCTTGTCGATTTTTGCCATTCTAACTGGTGTAAGGTGGTATCACAATGTGGTTTTGATGTGAATTTGATGACTAATGATGGTGAACACTTTTTCATATGTCTGTTAGCCATTTGTATGTCTTCTTTGGAGAATTGTCTGCTCATGTCTTCTGCCCGTTTTTTTGACTTATCTTTTTTTTGGGTGTTGAGTTTGAGAAGTTCTTTAAAAATCCTGGAATTGGCCCTTTGTCTGTAGTGTCATTTGCAAATATATCTCCTATCCTGTGGGTTGCCCTTTTGTTTTGTTGACTGTAACCTCTTAGACATTGGCCCCATCAACTTCTTTCAAGACTCATCTCCAAAGGTAAGGGAAACAAAAATGAAAATGAACTTTTGGGACTTTATCAAGATAAAAATCTTCTGCACAGCAAAGTACATCACCATAATAGACTAGGGGACATAAATATGATCATTTCAGTTGATTCAGAATAAGTATATAACAACATTTAAGAAACATTCAAAATAAAAACTCTCATAAAACTAGAAATAAAAGAAAACTACATCCACATAATAAAGGCTGTAGAGGAAAAGATCATAGACCCAATAGTGAAAGATTGAGAGCTTTTCTTCTAAGAGTAGGAACAAGACAACATGCCTTCTTTCGCCAGTTCTGTTCAATTCAGTACTGGAATTATAAGCCAGAACAAACGGACAAGAAAAAGAAATGAAAAAATATCTACATCAGAAAGGAAGAAGTAAAATTATTTCTGTTCACAGATGACATAATTTTATATCTGTGGAAAACCCTACAGATTACACACACACACACACACACACACACACACACACACACTGTTAAAACTAATAACTTCAGCAAAATTCAGGATATAAAGTCAATATTCAAAAATCAATTGCATGTCTGTACAGTAACACTGAATAATATGAAAGGAAAATCAATAAAACAATTTAACAATAACATCAAAAATAATGAAATAATTAGAAATAAAATTAACCAAGGAAACAAAAGACTTGTATGCTGAAAACTGCAGAACATTGCTGAGGAAATTTTAAAAGACATGAACAAGTGGAAAGACACTGGTGTTCACAGATTTGGAGTTTAAATATTAAGATGTCAATTCAATGTAATCCCTATTAAAAACCAAGGGATATTTTTTGGAAAAAATAGAAAACAAATTTTTATAAGATTTAATTATTTATTTGAGAGAGAAAAAGAAAGCACAAGCAGGAGGGGCAGAGGAAGAGGGAAAGAAAAAGTCAAGCAGACTCCCAATGCCAGGCTTGATCTAGACCTTGAGATCACAACCTGAGCTGAAACCAAGAGTCAGATGTTTAATCGACTGCCACCCAGGCACCCCAAGAAGAAGCATTCTAAAATACATATGGAATTTTAAGAGATCCTGAATAGAGAAAACAATCTAGAGAGAGCAAACTTGGAAACTCATGAGTTCTGATTTCAAAATTTACTACAAAACTGAAGAAATCAAAATAGTATAATCCTGGCATAAAGATAATATAGAGTACTGCAATAGAGAGCTCAGAAAGAAACCCTCATCTATATGACCAAATGATTTTTGGCATAAGTACCAAGGCCATTCAATGAAGAAAAGACAGTCTTTTCAACAAATGGTTCTGGGAAAAGTGGATATTCACAAGCAAAAGAATGAACTGGACTTTTATACCATACATAAAAGTTAACTCAAAATAGAACAGCAACCTAAATGTAAGAGCTAAAAGTATAATATTCTTAAAAGAAAACATACATGAGGGACGCCTGGCTGGCTCAGTTGGTTAAGCAGCTGCCTTTGGCTCAGGTCATGATCCCAGTGTCCTGGGATCGAGTCCCACAACGGGCTCCTTGCTCATCAGGGAGCCTGCTTCTCCCTCTGCCTCTGCCTGCCATTCTGTCTGCCTGTGCTTGCTCTCTCACCCTCTCTCTCTCTCTGACAAATAAATAAATAAAATCTTTAAAAAAA